>NW_020954619.1:19707866-19863712 GCF_900497805.2 Vombatus ursinus | reverse complement strand
TGTGTGTGTGTGTGTGTGTGTGTGTGTGTGTGTGTGTGTGTGTGTGTATGACAGAAAGAGAGAGAGAGAGAGAGAGAGAGTTTCTGTGTGTGCTCCTGCATGCTCACACACGCTCACACACTTTTTCTAGCAAGACATAGTCAGGTCTTCGTGGATTTTCTTTCTACCTTCTTCCCCTCCCCTAGTGTTTCAGTGTCCACCATATGCATAATCTGTGCCTTCTTAAAAGAGAAAGATGGATGTGCCTTCAAAAGGAAAATAATACCTGTTCCTTACTCCAGTAATATTTATGGGGGCCTCTGCTCCAATGATTTTGGCTTTATGAGGTTCTTCTCGGTGGGTTGCCTTTTAATTGCCTGCAGTCTCCAAGCTCTTGAGTTAAGGGCCTTTTTTCTCAAGTGTCCACCCTAGCCCACTGAGAAGTCAGTCCCCTTAGTCAAAGCAGTAGTAAAATTGGCATGCCTAAATACTTCAGGAATGCTAACATCTCAGATCTGAGAGAGTTAATTTGGTCCAAAATGCACTCTAGTAATGTTTATGTTTCAGATAAAGTGCCTACAATGTTGTAGCTTGCCCTTTTGACCCCCATTTCCTTGTTCGTGTGCTTCTAGGAGAAAGTGATACTTAAGTCCCAATCTTTACTTTTATTAGCTCCCAGAGCAGAATAGGATTTCAGCCCAGTCTTATCTATGCTATAAACATCCTGTTACCATTCATATCTTAAAGATATCTTGGGGAAAATGATTAAATACCTTCCACCAAATGGAAGGAAGCTCATCTCAGCCTTCCTCCCACCCAACCTTTAACTTTGGTGGGGGTGAGTTTAGGCAAGTGAATGATTCCTGCTCTGGATTCCTTAATGTTTAAAAAAAGCGTGAGTCTATATATAAGTCAGGACGGAGGGATTTCTATAGCATGTGGAAACAGAATGGAAAACCCTCTCCTAGCAGATTGTGTGTGTGTGTGTGTGTGTGTGTGTGTGTGCATCTGTGTCTGTGTGTGTGTGTGTGTGTGTGTGTGTGGGTGGGTGAAAGAGAAAGACACACACACACACACACACAGAGTGAGAGAGAGAGAGAGGGAGAGAGAGAGAGGCATGGGAAGGTGCTATCCAAAAGATGCATTCAGGGTCTTCCTGGGCTGGGGCTTCCCAGAGAGATGGCATATTCATTAAGCCATAAAGGACAGAGAATAAGACTTTAACCTATTGTAAAGAGGCCCAGAGAAAATTCAAGAGTTCTCTTAAAAACAAATCCTATCTGAACTTTTCAAGATTTATGACTATAGATAAGCAAGGCTCACACTTCCTGTCATTTGGTCTGTTCCCAAGATGTAAGAAGAGAAAAAAGAAAGAAAAGAAGTGAGATGTGGGGAAGCTTGTGAGAGACCCTTTATCCAGTATAATTACTGCAGGTTGTATTAAAAGTAGCAGGTTCCAACTGGAATAAGAGAGAAGTTTAATACCATGGAGGCCAGGCAGGATGTTGAAAAATGAGACAGTGTATTTGAAAAATGGTTTGGACAAAGAGATTACATGGCCCATTGACAGAAATATTTTAAGTTAAAAATATTTCCATATCATAACAATACATGTAATTATCTGTATTCCTTCATTAATCCATCTTATTCAACATTTAGTGCCATACAGTACTAGTTTCTTGAAAAGAGACAAAGTTAGATAATGTAGTCCCTGTGTTCACGGAGCTTATGATTTGGGGTTGGGGGGAGGATAAGACAGAAACACACAGATAACTATAACATATAATATAACTGGTAAGTTTATTAGAGAGCTGAAAAACAAGTGGTTATATGAGATCTGAGGAGAAAGATTAATTACCAGGTAAGAGGAACACAAAGGGCTTTGTAGAGAAAGCAGAATCTGAGTTGAGCTTGAAAGGTAGGTAGTGATTCAATAAAGAGAACATTCTTGGCCTGAAGAACCACATTAATGAAAACATGGAGGTGGGAGAGTATAAAGCACATTTAGAGATGAGAGAGAGTAGTCCTCTCTGGAAGTGTCATGGGTTGCATGTAGAGGAATAACATTATATAGGTCTAGAAAGGTAGAGTGGTGCCAGATTGAAGAAAGCATTTACTACCCACCTCCCCCAAGCTAGTTCCTTCTGACTAAAAACTTCTGACTAACCTTTCTTTTCCATTGCATAGATTTTGTACAATTTATTGCATACTCTCACCCCTATTGAAATGCATTCTCCTTGAGGGCAGGGACTGTGTTTTTTATCTTTCTTTGTGTCTTCAGTACTTTGTACAGTGTCTGGCATTTTTTATTGACAGATTGCCAAGCTAAAGAGTTTGAATTTTAAACAGGAAGCCATAGAGTGTCCCTGAAGACTTTTGAGCAGACATAGACATGACCAGATCAACACACATGAAAGGCTTTTTATGAAAGCAATATGGAAGACAGGTTGGAAGGCGAAGAGGGGAGCGGCAAGGAAGCAAGATCTCTTAGGAGGCAATAACAATTGGAATTCTGAAGATTTCAAAGAATAAAGTGGGGAGCTGCCTAAAAAAGATAAGTCAACAACAAGAATTTGTTAAATGTTTACTGTGTGTCAGGTACTTTGCTGAGGCTGGTGATACACAGAAAAAAAAAACCAAAAACCAAAGATAGCCCCAGCCTTTAAGCAGTTTCCATTCTAATGAGGGAGACAATGAATATCTCAATAGTTATATACACGGCACACAGCGATCAATCAGAAGAAAAGGCTGCCTACAGAAGGAGGCATGTGTGCAAAATCTTAAAGGAAGCTAGAGATTTTAAGAGGTGAAGCTGAGGTATGAAAGAATTACGGCCTTGAGGGGGAAAAGAAGGCCCATAAGCTCCTCAAACACTAGGAGCTCTTCACACCATTTGGATTTTAAAAACACATGTATAAAAGATGAAAGCATGGGCAGGTGAGAGAGGATGAATATAAAAGCATGGCAATATCCTGTAAGAATAAGGCCATCTATGACTCCTTCCCCCCACCCTCCCTCAGCCACTGGCCCCAGCCCAGCCTACAGCCAATGACTTGCCGATTTTTATTAATTCTACCTCCACCCTTTCTCTCATATCAATACTCTTCCCTCTATTTAGGCTTCATTCTTTAGGCCCTCATCATTTTTTACCTGGACTATAGCTACCTACTTTCCTAGACTCTATTCTCTCCCCTCCAAAACCTATCCTCAAAGATAACAAGTTGATATTCCTAAAGCACAGGTCTGATGATATCACTTTCCTGCTTAAGAAACATCAGTGACTTTCTATTATTCCTAGGATAAAAATATAACCCCTCAATAGCACCCAAAGACCTTCACAATCTCTCTCTCTATGTTTTTCCAGATTGCTTTCACATTATACCCTTTTGTGTGTATACAGAGTATACAAAAGGCTAGTTTGAGCCAAACTGGACTATTTGTGGCTCCCTCTGCATGACATTGAATGTCCTGTTTTCATTTATGCCTTTGCATTCTTGGTTTTCTCTGTGGCCTCATCTCTACCTTTTGGAATTGCTAACTCCCTTCAAGGCCCAGGTTTGTATGTAGTTATCTTGGTTGTTGTTATTGCAGGTATTTATGCTTCTCCTTCCAGGAGAACGTAAACTCTTTGAGAGAAGGAGCTGTTTAGTCTTTGCCTTTGTACCCCCAGTCCCTGGCACGATACTCTGCACAATGTGGGTGCTTAATAAGAACTGCTTTTCATAAATTAAATTAAATGTCAGGAGAACTAAAGGCCAGAATGAGCTGAGGCTAGTAAGGAAAGTGAACAACAACACTAACAAAAATGGTGTGCGTGTGTCTGTGTGTGTGTGTTTCAACCTATATAAGGAAACAAAAGGGGGATCAAAGGAGGCATAGGATCATGACTCAGTGACAGGATGATGATAAGAGATACCGGAGAGAAGGTCAAGCTGGAATCTTCAGGAATTGATTAACTCTTACTTTATATCTATTTTCTCTGTCAGGAAGAACAATCTTTATACTGAGGCTAAAAAAAAAAAAGTTAATAGGGGATTAAAAGCCAGATAAGTAGGGAGATTGTAAGAGGGTGCTTAGTTATCCTTGATGAGTTCAAGCCATAAGGCCCAAAGGAACTATGCAGCGTACTGAACTTTGAAAGATGGTGCTGTAGGATGAGAGAATTTCAAAATAAAGGAAGAGGGTGGAGTCAATAAACATTAAGCCAGTGAACTTTGTCCAAAGGGCTATAAAACTGTGGATACCCCCTGACCCAGCAATACCACTAGTAGGTCTGTACCCCAAAGAGATCAAAGAAGAGGGAAAAGGACATTTTTGCACACACACACACACACACACACACACACAATACTTATAACAGCTCTTTTTGAAGTGGCAAAAAATTAAAAATTTAGAGGATGCTCATCAATTGGGAAATGACTGAACAAGTTTTGGTATATGACTGTGATGGAACACTATTGGGTTATAAGAAATAATGAGCAGGATGGTTTCAGAAAAAGCTGGGAAAACTTATATGAACTGATGCAAAGTGAAGTGAACAAAAACAGGAGAACATTGTACACAGTAACAGCAATATTGTATTGATACTATACTTGAAAGACTTAGCTACTTTGATCAAGACAATGACCCAAGACAATTCCAAAGGAACAATGATGAAAAGTGCTATCTACCTTCAGAGAGAGAACTGATGAACTCTGGTGCAGATTGAAACATACACTTAAAACTTTATTTTTCTTGATTTTTTATTTTTGTGTTTGATTTCTTTTGCAATATATTAATATAGAATTTTTGCATGATTTCACATGAATAATCAATATCATATCGATTGCTTTCTCAAAGGGTGAAGGAGGTGGTAAGAAGGAGGGAGAGATTTTGGAACTCAGAATTTTAAAAAAAGAATGTTAATTTTTTTACATGTAACTAGGAAATATTTAGTGAAATAAATAAAAATATATATTTTTTAAAAAGAAATTTCTTAACAGTGCCCTGGATCAATGAAATGATAGGTCCAGTTCCTATACATGTACTACTATACTAGGATAGTCTGCATATGATGAAACATATACAAATTTTAAAGGATGAGATAAAGATAAAATAAATAATATTTGAAGTTGTAAATTTTTTTGTACTTATTAAAAGTTTTTGTGTGTGAGAGTTATATAATTCAATAAGCTTCCTTATTTAAGAAAACCTTGGTTTGACACATTATGGATGCTATGATTTGAAGGCCTAGTTCTTTTTTTTTTTGAAATTTTTTGTTAATTTATTTATTTTTAGTTTTCAACATTCACTTCCACAAGATTTTGAGTTCCAAATTTTCTCCCCATCTCATCCCTCCCCCCACCCCAAGGCAGCATGCATTCTGAATGCCCCTTCCCCTAATCTGCCCTCCCTTTTATCTCTCCCCCCCTTCTCTTATGCCCTTCCCCTTGAAGACCTAGTTGCTGAGTTGTGATGGAGAGGGTCTCTTGGTCAGCATTATTCTGCTATTCTAACTTTGAGAGGATGGATCCCTCTCTGCCAAAGCATTGGTAACACTTCCATCCTGCTGACATTTAACTGTTGCTCTGGGAAAGGAATTTATCTTAGACTTGTCTTCATACACAGGCTGGGCATGCTCTGGTAGGTGAGCTTTCACCTTTTTTTTTTCCTGGAAGCCAGACGACTCCTAATTCCTTGGCCATTTCAAAAGCATGCCCTCCTTATTTGCATGTTGTCCCTTTCCATTAAGAGGTTTTCTTGTAGCTGTTTTTGAATCTGGTACAATGGCTCATTCAGAGCCAAATGGTTCAAACAATTTCATGGATCTATCTGTTTATTTTATTAAATACTTATTTATCTTATTTATTAAAAATATATTCTAACACCCTCAGGTAGAAGCAGTTATCTAGGCAGTTAAAAAGCATTTCAGGAAAATAAAAACAAATAGTTGCCATAGGCATGGTGATAAAAAGCAATTGACATGTAAGTTTCCACAGCTCTTAGAAGCTCTCCATCAAAATCCTAAAACTGCTTTTATACCCTTCTTGCCCAAAGGGCGTACAACTAAGTCCCAAACCAATTGCCCTAGCAGCAACGTTAAACCAAATTGCCCCTGTCTAAACCATAATTTCCTTGCTTTCAACATTCCCCACTGATGCTATGGGAAAGTGGGGGTTTTGCCTGTGCCTCTTCATTCTACCAATGTCCTAGGCCACAATCACAGGCACTATCTTGCTTGCTTCTTGTTTTTGAATCCCCAGTGCTTAGCACAGGTCATAGTAGATAGTAAGTGCTAAATAAATTATTTTTAAATTCATTCATTTAATCTGTTTCATTGGCTCATGAACAATTCCTCAGATTTTTTTATTCTGAATCTAGTTCCCTGGTGAGGGGAAGCTAGAGTTGGGATGGGGAGGGGCAAAGAGAGAAGGGCATTGACTGAACATTGACATATTCAGTATGATAAAAGAGAATTCCTACAGAGCATCCCTTGACTGCTGACTTCTAGTGCTAGGGTACTGAGTAGGGCTTTATTCTTCCTTGGACTCTGCCACACTATCAGTATTTGTCCTACCAAAGAGCAACCTCTCAGAAGTTACTGGCAGCTGACTGGCTTTCATTTTCTCCATAGATGCATAGCTCCAGTAGCTGAAACGCCAATGCAAAGGGCACTCAACTTCAGAGGCTTCGGTGTAGGGGGCTGGGTGATACTCTGAAAAGAGAATTAACTAATTCCTTGGAGTGATTATAACCACCACCCATAGCAACTATGCAGCTTATGTTAGGACAATGCTCTTCATCTGCCCTGGACATAAGCATATCCTGTACTGTCAGATTACTTCATAGCAGGCAGTAGCAATCCTGGTGAGGGGTGTGTTGTTGTGTTTGAGACTCACGCCAACATGAGAGTGGGATATGACCAATTTTATAAGTAGTTCATCCTGTGGCAGCCCCCTCAAAAGATGATCTCATTCACCCTTCTCTGGAGACCCTTGGGCCAGTGGTCCAATGAATATTACAATTGAATTGAACGGGGCAGTCAGGTGGATTAAAGCTGGTAGAATGTCAACCAGTTTTCATTAATGATTTTCATTAGAATTTTCATTAATGATTCAGTGTTAACTTAGACCCAAAGATTAGTCATATCACCTTGGAAGGTGGCCTCTGAGGTCCCAGGTTTTACTCCAGAGTTAGCTGGTTCCATCTCATTAGAATTCTTCAAGCAAACATTCTATGGCTAATTGTCAGGCATGCTATAGAAGGAATACCTATTGAAGGGAATAAGCACATATTGAATAAACCGACTATGTGCAAGGTGCATTGTACTGTGCTAAACATTTTACAAATGTATCATTTGATCTTCACAACAATCCTTCAAGGTGAGTGCTGATTGTTCTTGCTGTTCAGTTGTTTTTCAATTGTGTCCAACTCTTCTTGACCTATTTGAAGTTTTCTTGGCAAAGATACTGGAGTAGTTTGCCATTTCTTTCTCCAGCTTATTTTACAGATGAGGAAACTGAGGCCAACAAAGTTAAGTGATTTGCCCAGGGTCACACACCTAGTAAGTTTCTGAGGCCAGATTTGAACTCAGAAAGATAAGTCTTCTTAACTCCAGGCCCAGCACTCTATCCACTGTGACACCTAACTGCTTTTAAACTGCTAATTATCCTCATTTTATAGTTGAGAAAATTGAAGCAATTAGAGGTTAAAGGACTTGCTCAGGATCACATAGCTAATAAGTGTCTGAGGCCAGATTTGATCGCAGGTCTCTCTGACTCCAAGACTAGCACTCCATCCACTGTGCCTCCTTTACTTATTGATGTTGAGTGGACTGGATTGTCTTTAAGGTCCCTTCCAAACCTATGATTCTGTGATATTTCATTCATGTATTAATGAGGACCTGATTTAGCATGGTATCAGTGGGGCTAGAGAAAAAGAGGGATGAATTAAAAAGATGTTGTGGAGATGGAATCTATAGGACTTGTAACTGATTGTATATAAAGGGTAATGGAGAAGAAGCCCAAGGTCATGAAATGAATCTATGGGTACAGTTGTGTATATGCCATGCTTGAGTATTGAGTGACTAATGATTAAAGGAGAGAAGAAGAATTAGAAAGCTCACTTATTTGCATTTTAGATGCTTGTTACATAATCTAATAGATTGAACAAGAGAATCTTGTTTTATTAAAGATCTTTGTTAATAAATAAAAAATTAATTTTCAAAGATAATTCAATTTTGATATCTTAAAACTTCTGAGATCTTACTTTTCAATGCCTGCTCATGGTGTGGAGGTGGCCCTTGGTGCTTGAAAGCCATGCCAGCAATGCATAAACTCTGAAAGGTTCAACCATACTGGAAAGTATTTCAAGTACAGGCCAAAAATAGATAGATATAGTCTGTTTTCTGACAGAGAGTTAAGCTAACCACAGAGAAGCCCATCACCAGTAGGCTGGTCATTTGGCGACAAATTTTTTCTGATAATAACAATACATGAAACAGGGGAAAAGTTGAAATTACCCAGGATTCACTTTCTGTTGATCACAGAAGTGTGGACACTTTCTATTTCTGCAGTGTTAGTGGCAGAATTGAAAGAAAAGGGGTAGAGGGTGCTTAGGATCACTTAGCTTTTAGAATATCGACAAATTTTAATTTGAGTGTTGGTACTCTAAATATGAGATCCTTGATTAGTGATCAATGAACGGATTTTTTAAATTCAATCTATCTTATGTTCAGTTTCAAATTCCCTCTCAGAACCTCTCACAAAACATATTACAAATACATATACATATATATGTATATAATCATGCAAAACAAATTCCCACATCAGCTATATACAAAAAAAAGAAAGAAAAGAAAGAAAATTATATGACTCAATCTGCACTCTGATTCTATCAGTTCTCTATCTGGAGGTGGATAAAGTATTTTAACATGAGTCCTGTGGACTTGTGATTGGTCATTGTGTTGATCAGAGTTTCTAAGTCTTTTGAATTTGATTATCTTTATGATTTTGTTGCTTTTGCATTTTTCTCTTAGTTTTGTTCACTTCATTTCATGTCCATTCATACAAGTCTTCCAAGATTTTTTTCTGAAACCATCCTCTTCATCATTTCTTACAAAGCAATAGTATTCTATCAGATTAATATGCCAGAACTTGTTTAGCTTTTCCTCAATTAATGGGCATCTTCTCAGTTTCCAATGTTTTGCTACAACAAAAAGAGTTGCTATAAATATTTTTGGACATTTAGGTTTTCCCCCACCCCTCTCTCTTTTGAAGTCTTTGAGGTATAGACCTAGTAGAGGTTTCACTATGTCAAAACTATGCAGAGCTGAATAACTTTAGGAGGATAAGTCCAAATTGCTTTCCAGAATCTTTGGTCTAATTCACAGCTCTACCAACAGAGAGCATTAAAGTACCTCTTTCCCATTACCCACCCAAAATTTTTTCCCCATTTTTTGTTACTTTAGCTAATATGCTGTGAATAAGATGATATCTCAGAGTTGTTTTAATTTTCATTTGTCCAATTATTTGTGAGTTAGAATATTTTTTTCTTTTTTTTTGGCCAGGGGGTTAGGCAATGGGGTTGAGTGACTTGCCCAGGGTCACACAGCTAGTAAGTGTTATGTGTCTGAGGCCAGATTTGAACTCAGGTCCTTCTGAATCCAGGGCCGGTGCTCTATCCACTACGCCACCTAGCAGCCCCTGAGTTAGAATATTTTTATATGACTCTTAATAGCTTGAATTTGTTCCTCCGAAAACTTCCTATTCCCATCCTTTGACCACTTATCAATTGTGGAATGGCTTTTATTCTTATAAATTTGACTCTATTCTCTTCATATCTTAGAAATGAGATCTTTATCATAGACATTTGCTGCAAATATTTCCCTCTAATTTTCCACTTCTCTTCTAATTCTGACTGCACTGGTTTTGCTTGTGCAAAAACTTTTAAAATCAAAATTGTCTATTTTACTTCCCATGAACCTTTCTATCTTTTCTCTGGACATGAAGTCTTCCCCATGCATACATCTGACAAGCAATTTCTTGCATGATCCTCTAATTTACTTATAATGTTACCTTTTATTTATACATCATATATGTATTTGGAGTTTACCCTGGTATATTTTATGAGGTTTGTCTATTTTTAGTCTCTGCCAGAGTACTTTTTTACTTTTCCCAACAGTTTTTGTCAAATAGTGAGTTCTTACCCCAATCTTTGGACTTATCAAAAAGTAGGTTTTGACCTCTTTTGCTTTTGCATCTTGTCTGTATTTCATATGCTCTACAGGTTAATCACTATTTCTTATCCAGTACCAAATCATTTGATGATTACATCTTTGTAGCTTAGTTTAAAATCAGATGTTGCTAAGATACTTCCCTCCATTTTTTCTATTGATTCCCTTGATATTATCAACTTTTTTTTTCCAGATGAATTTTGTTATTTTTTTCTAGGTCTATAAAGTAATCCTTTGGTAGATTGCCACTGCATGAGCACATTAATTTAGATAGTATTATCATTTTTATTATATTAATTCAGCCTGCCCATGACCAAGGAATACTTCTCCAATTATTTAGCTCTGTATAAGGAGTGTCTTGTATTTATTTGTATGAAGAGTATTTTGTGATTGCATTCACAGAGTTCCTCTGTGTGTTTTGGCAGGTAGATTCCCAAATATAAGATCTGTTTGTAGTTAATTTAAATGGAATTTTTATTTCTATCTATTGCTGTTGGATTTTGTTGGTAATATACAGAAATACTGATGATTTGTGTGAGTTTATTTTATGTCCTACAGCTTTGTTGGAGTTGTTCATTGTTTTGATTAGTTTTTTTAGTTGCCCCTAAAATTTTCTAAGTAAACCATCATGTCATCTGCAAAAATGTGATAATTGTGTTTCCTCTTTGTCTTTGCTTATTCTTTCATCTATTTTTCTTCTGTTACTGCTATAACTATTATTTCTAGTGAAAAAAAACCTAAATAATAATTGTGAAAATTGACATCCTTGCTTCATTTTTGTTTTTATTGTAAATACTTCTAGCTTGTAACCATTACAGATAAAATTGGCTTTTGGTTTTAATTAGATTCTATTTATCATTTTGAGGAAAGTTTCATTAATTCCTATACTTTTCAGCTTTTTTAATAGGAATGGATATTTTGTTTTGTTCAAAGTTTTTCTGCATCTATTGAAATTACCATTTTGGGGCAGCTAGGTAGTAAAGTGGATTCAGAAGGACCTGAGTTCAAATCCAGCCTAGGACACATAATACTTACTAGCTGTGTGACCCTGGGCAAGTCACTTAACCCCATTGCTTCACTAAAAAAAAATACTAATTTTTTTGTTTTTTAATTAATTTGGTCAATTTTCTTTATAATTTTCCTAATATTGAACCAGTCCTGCATTCCTAGCATAAATCCAGCCTTTGTGATCATGCACATTGTAGACTCCACACAATTTAAAATACTTGTATCAATATTCATTAGGGAAATTGAGTGATAGTTTTCTTTTCTGTTTTGACTTTTTCATTTAGATATCAGGACCATATTAATATAATAAAAGGAATATGGTAGGATCCCTTCTTTACCTAATTTTCCCAGAGTTTATTTAGTATTAGAGTTCATTATTCTTTAAATGTTTGATATAATTAGCTTGTAAATCCATCCAGGGCTGGGTGTTTTTTTTTCTTTTGTCAATTTATTTATAGCATGTTCAATTTCTTTTTTCTAAGAGAGTTATTTCAATATTCTATTTTTCTGTTAATCTGGACAAGTTAATAAGTTAATAATAATAAAGTACACAAAGTAAGTGCTATATAAATATTTGCTGCTGCTGCTGCTGCTACTACTACTACATTCTGGTAAACATTTATCTAATTCTTTTGGATGTAAGTTTTCTTGGCTTGTAATTGGCCAAAATAGATCCAAACAATTAATTTGATTTCTTCTCCATGGGTTATGGATTCATTTATTTTTCTTACTTTTAGTAATTTAAATTTTTTTATTAAAAATAAATTAGCTAACTGCTTATCAATTTTATTGGGCTTTTATTAAAAAAGAAACTTCTACTTTTATTTATTAGTTCTATTTTTTTTTAACTTTCAATTTTGTAAATTTCTTCTTTGATTTTCCAAATTTTTATTTTGGCATTTAATGGGCAATTTTTAATTTGTTAATTTTCTAGTTTTTTTAGTTGCATGCCCAATTCATTAAGCTGCTCTTTTTTTTAATCATAACAATAATAATAGCTAATATTTAAATAGGTCTTACTATATGCCAAGCATGTACTAAGTACTTTAACATTTTTATCTCATATCTCATAACAACCCAGGGAGGTAGATGCTATTATTATGCCCACTATAGAGATGAAGAAACTGAGGCAAACAGGGAGTAAGTGACTTGCTCCAGGGTCACACAGATAGTTAGTAAATGTCTGATGTTAGATTTGAACTTAGGTCTTCCTGAATCCCAATCCCTTACATTATTCCCTGTACCACCTAGCTGTTCCTTTTATTGATGAAAGCATTTAGACATAGTAATTTCCCCCTATGTACAGCTTTGGCTGCACCCCCCAAATTTGATATGTTGTTTCATGATTGTCATTACCTTTAATTGAATTATTTATTGTTTCTAGATTTTGTCCTTTGACCTGCCTATTCCTTAGGATTAAAGTCATTTAGTTCCTAATTAATTTTGTTATTTGCTTCCAAAGTCCTTTATGGAATGATATTTTTTTTGTATTATGATTGGTAAAAGATACATTTAACATTTCTTCTTTTCTCTGTGAGGTTTGTAATGCCTTAATTCCTTGTGAGTTTTTGTGAAGGTGTCTTGCACATTTAATGAATAATTAAACTTTTTTTTTCTATTCCCGTTCATTATTCTCTAGAACTGTATCTTATCTAACTTTCCTAAAATTCTATTCAGGTTATTAATTTCTTTCTCATTTATTTTTTGTTTAGATTTATCTAGGTCTGAGATTTATCTAGGTATATTGAGGTCCTAATATAGTAAAATAATTTAAACTATTATAGTTTTTGTGATTTATTTTTTCTTGTAATTTAACTTTTTCTTTCAAAAATTAGATGGTATGCTATTTGGAGGGTATATGTTCAATATTAATATTAATTCATTGTCTATGGTACCTTTTAACAAAATGTAGCTTCCTTGTTTATATCTTTCAGTTAAGTCTATTTTTGCTTTTGCTTGTCTTAGATCATAATTACTATCCCTTGTCTCTATTTTTTCACTTCAGCTGAAACATAATAGATTCTGCTCTATTCCTTTAACTGTGTGTATTTTTCTGATTCAAATGTGTCTCTTATTTAAAAAAAGTTTATAAAAATAATTATTCCTCCCCTTTCCCTTATTCACTTTTCCTCCTGTTTCCTCAAAGATGTGTTTCTGTACTCAGTTGTGTGTATATGCATTATTCCCTCCTCTAATCAATTCAGATGACAGTGAGGTTCCTCTCAGGGTCCTGTCTTTGTTGGATACATTCCTCCTCAAGCACCCATTACAGGAGATAATTTTCCCTGTTCTTCCTCTCCCTTCCCCTGTTCCCAGTGAATTCTTCTTTGTCACCCTTTCCATTCTTCTTTTGAGATAACCCAAAAGAACTGAATCACATCCAGGTCATCTGTCAAATTAGATTCCCTGTATGACCTCTGGTGGTGATAAAATTATATGGGGCTACATATATCATCTCTCCACATAAGAATAGTTGACCTTATTTTTTTGTCATGACTTATCATTTATGTTTACTTTTTTATACTTCTCTTGACTCCTTAACTTGCATGCCAATTTTATTTTTTTTTTTACCTAGCTCTAGTCTTTTCTTCAAGAACACCTGGAAGTCCTCTATTCCATTAAAGATGCATTTTTTTCCTCCTGTAGTATTATATTCAGTTTTGTTGAGTAGGTAATTCTTGGTTGTAAGTCTATATTCTTTGTCTTCTAGAATATCATATTCTAAAGTCTCTGGCTCTTTATAGAAATGACTGGTAAATCTTTTGTAATCTCTTTGGTATCTTATGTGACTCCCTGGTGCTTGAATTCTTTCTTTTTAGCTATTTGTAGCATTTCCTTGACCTAAGAGTTCTGGATTTTGGCTATAATATGTTTGAGAGTTTACATTCTGGGCTTTCTTTCAGGAGGTGACTGAGGGATTCTTTCGATATCTGCTTTGCCCTTTTTTGCCTAAGATATCTGGGAATTTTTTCTTTTATGATTTCTTGAAATTTAGCCTTTTTTTCCTTATTCATGGCTTTCAAGTAGTCTGATGATTATTAAATTATCTCTCCTTGATCTTTTTTCCATATCAGTTGTTTTTCCTATGAGTTATTTCACATTTTCTTCAATTTTTAGCCTTTTGACTCTTTTTTTGTGTTTCATGAAGTCAGTAGTTTCCATTTAGCCAATTCTAATTTTCATGAAGTTATTTTCTTCAGTAAGGTTTTCTGCCTATTTTTCCAAGCTTTTCATTCACTTTTCATATCTTTTCATCCTAGCTCTCACTTCCTGTCCCACTTTTATACTATTCTCACTGATTTTAAAAATGATTTTAGCTCTCTTTTTTTAAATGCTTTCACAATATCTTATTGTAATTGTGTTCTATCTACATTTTTTTTTGAGACTTTGCTTGTAGACATATTTGTGTCATTCTCTTCTGTGTTTGTGACTTGAGATTTTCTGTTGCCATAAAATCTCTTAATAATGCTATTCTTTTTTGTTTGCTCATTATTCCAGAATACTTCTTAGTTTTTGATATTATATTGTTGCTGGGTGTTGAGCAATTGTGAATGGGTGGGGTGGGGAGAAAGCGTGTCTGTCCTAAGCTTCTGTCCTTTTACATACTTCTGCTGTTTCTTCTGAAAGCTTTCAGTGCTTCCAAAGTGGTGTGATCTGGGGTGTAGTCTGTTGACTATCCTTCTGATATAGATCCTTCTGATCTATATCAATTCCTGACTCAAGTTTGTATCTGTCCTCGGCTGAGAGTTTCAGCAGATTGCTGCTGGATTCAGTCACTGTTACCCTGCTGGGAGTTTGCATGTTCAGAGTGATGAACTTCCAGCTTCCTCTTTGGTCTGGGACTCCTTTTCGGTTTATTTTATTTTTCTTTACTTATTTTTTTTGGCTAGGCAATAGGGTTACGTGACTTGCCCATGGTCACACAGCTAGTGAGTGTTTTGTGTCTGAGGCTGGATTTGAACTCCGATCCTCCTGAATCCAGGACTGGTGCTCTATCCACTGTGCCACCTAGTTGCCCCTTCCTTCTCTGGTTATCCCACTCCATGCTTAGACACTCAGCTAAAGGTTAGAACTCTGTCCCCTCTCTGCTCCTGGGATCAAAGCCACATAGATACATTTTTGGAACTTGTTCCATGTTCAGTGCACAGCTAGGGTCCATGTTCACCATTACTCTGCCCTTGACCTCTGACCAGGAGCTGGTTAGTGGGTGACAGAACTGCCAGATAGTGTTTATTCTGGCACCTGATACTTATGCGGGACACCCTGGGATCTCTTTCTGCTCTAGTACTTTCCTACCTTGTGTACTTTCTCAGCCTCTTTTCAACCCATGGGCACTGGAACTCATCCCTGCCATGGATATGTGAGTGCTCCTGGCCAGACCCTATTCCCAGTACCCATGGACTTGTCTGTCTGCCATCCTAACCCACAATGGCTATAAAGATTTCTCACTATGCTTTCTCTTGGTTTTCATGATCAGATTTTGGTCTATACATTCCATAGATTATTGCATTGAAGTAATAGTGAGGAGTTAAATCATGCTGCTTCTTCCCACTCCAACAATCTGAGGCTGCCCCTTGAGTGGACATATTGTTGGAGGAGTTGAATTATAACAATCATGAAACTCTTGTTATAAATGAAACCACAAGAAAGGAGGAAGTTCTGGCTAAATGGAAGGATAACTCAGATGTACTCCTTGGACAGAGAATGACAGGAGTTGGAGGAGTGGGTTTTATCATATACCCAAAAGTCAAGAGAACTATACTTTTGCTGACATTTGATCATCGGGTATTTCACACTAATGATAAGCATTTGCAAAAGGATCACCATGAAAACAATTACAGATTATACACCAATACCAACTACTGAGAACAAAGTAGTAGAGAAATCTATGCAAGATTTGATAACAACCTTCAAGTAGGTACTTTCTGACTTTCACACTATGACAGGAAAAAGCGAGGTTCGGAAAAAATGGGGCAAACCAAAGACATCTAGATTATACAGAAGGTTTACACCTATCTTGAACACTTCATTTTAAAAAAAGTAAGAATTGGTGAGTCCTAGATATGGTGAACACCAAACAATTAGAATAAAATAGGAATGAAACTGGGTAGCTTAATAGTTTAGTTAGTAGTTACAGTTTAATAGACAGAAAAAGACTTAATAAGAATAAAGGAAATATCCCTGGTTTAGATATCTATGCACTATCAATACTTTAGAACTAAGATCAGAAATTATAGTAAATGAGAAAGGATATATCATGAGATTGAGATTTAACCCTGAGTTATACAAAGGTATTAAAGCTATTAAAAATGAAAAAAGGAAATAATCAAAAGAAATGACATAATCAACCATCATAGTTCTGTACCAAAAGTTCTGTTGTTACCGTTCAGTTGTTTCAGTTGTGTATGACTCTTTGTGACCCCATTTGGGATTTACTTGGCAAAGATATCAGAGTGGTTTGCTATTTCCTTCTGCAGGTTATTTTACAATGAGGAGCTGAGGCAAAACCAGATTAAGTGAGCTTCCCACAGTCATATAGCTAGGAAGTGTTTGAAGGTGGATTTGAACTTAGATCTTTTTGATCCCAGGCCTTAAGCTCTATCTACTGTATCACCTAGCTTCCTTAGGGACAAATACAATTCTCCAACAGGGTTTGAAAAATCAACTTCACATTAAATCCTAGGAAACCGCAAAAAAAAAAAAAAATCAAACAAAAAACCCCAAAACAACAACAACAACAACAATAAAAACTGTTTGAGACAATAACTTTAGCACAATTGTAGGCTAAAAAATAAACCTACCAAAATCAAAGGCATTTCTTTAGGATAAGAAAAAAAATTAATTAGCAAAATAAAAAGGACACTGTCAATAAAATTAATTATAAAATGCATAAAATATTTGAGAGCCATTCAACCAAAACATACAAAATACTTTTTTTTAAAAATGTATTCAATTACAAAGAAATAATGGACACATATAGAGGCTCAGGACTCTAGTCCTTACTGCTGGAGAGACTGAACCTGATGAATTGCTTGAGTTTGGGAATTTTGAAGTACAGTAGGGCAAAAGTCATTTGGGAGTCTACACTAAGTCAAGCACTAGGCTTGACACTGGGACAGCCACTAGGCTGCCTGTTTAAGGATGAACTGACCCAGGTAAGAACAACAGAGTTGGTTAAAGCATCAGTCTCATTCAATATTGAGATCTGGACCTTGATTTAATAACTAACCTTCCAGCCAGGGCAAAATAGGGAAAGTCAGTCTCAAAACAAAGATACAAAAAGGAATAAAGAGCAATTTAAATAGATGGTGGAATATTTAGTAGTCATAGCCTACTAGCAGTCATATTGACAATATAATAAAAATGACAATGCTACCATTGCTAAGTTTAAATGCCACAACAAACTGGCAAAGAGATACTTTACAAATATCTATAGAATAATAACCCAAGTCATTGGAAAGAACAAAAGATCTAGAATATGAGTGGAAATAACAATCAAAAAAAAGGTGAAGGGGGAATATCACTACTAGATCTCAAGCTATAATATAAAGCATCACTCATCAAAACTCATTAAAACCATTTGGTATTGGTTAAAAAATACAGAAGCAAATGGAAATAACAGACCCTACAAGAAGAAATCTGAAATAATGGAATTTGGCCTATTGTTCCATGAATCTCAAAACACAAATTACTTAGGAAAGAACTACCTATTTGAGGAGAACTGCAGGGAAAACTGGAGAGCAATTCTGGGAATTGTAGAAATCACATTCAGGCCAATATTTTATGGCATAATCCACAATAAAGTCAAAATAAATATGTTAACTTAATATTAAAGATCATACCATAAAATGTAGAAGAGAAACAGAGCATATACCTTTTATAAGGATGGGTAGGAGATGTATTCTTTTGAAAATTTCATTTCATTTTTCACTTAATAAAATTTTACCTTCTCTCTTTCCTACATAACCCTCAATTGAGAGAGAAAGAAAAACAAAATCACTATAATAGCTATGTCAAGCAAAACAATTTCCACGTTAGTAATGCCCCCAAAATATATGTCTCACTCTGGACCCTACCATTACCTAGTATGTATGTTTAGTACATTTCATTATGAATCATCTGATATTGTGGTTAGTCATTGTGTTGATCAAAGTGCCTAATCTTTAAAGATTTTGTCTTGACAATATTGTTGTTATCATGTAATTTGTTCTGGTTTAGCTTCCTTCATTCTGCATCAGTTCATATAAGTCTTCTCAGGTTTTTTCTTAAACCATCCCCTTCATCGTTTCTTACAGCACAGTCCTATCTCAACACATTCATATACCAGATTTTGTTCATTCATTTCCCTTATTGATGGGCATTAGTTTCCAATTCTTCACCATCACAAAAGAGCTACTTATAAATGATTTTATATGTATTAGTCCTTTTAAAAGATTATATCCCAGTATTGTTTTTCTCACCCTTTTATTGACTATGAATGCTATTCCATTTTTTCTAAGGGATTATTACCCACAGTAGCATATGTAGTGATCATCTGAATTAAATTTACCCATTCCCATCCATTTAAGTTCACTGACACCCAAGATGTTGATGTTTAATCTTTCTCTCTTCTTTTTGGCTACATCCAGCTTACATTGCATCACAGATCTTACATTCCATGTTCCTATGCAATATTTATCTTTACAGCATTGGACTTTACTTTTATCACTAGATGCATCCACAGCTGAGCTTCCTTTCAGCTTTGGCTCAGCCACTGGGGCTACTTGAATTTATCCTCTACTCTTACCCAGTAGCATATTGGACACCTCCTCAGGCTCATCTTCTGATGCCACCTCTTTTATCATTTTAATGCTGTCCATGGGGTTTTCTTGGCAAAGATAATGGAGTGATTTGCATTTCCTCCTTCAGTGGATCATTTTTTTGGTCAGAATTCTCTATGACCTAATGCAAGTCTATGCTTTGACCATCGACCCCAAAGAGGCCAAAGTTAATCAGTTCTATGAAGGCCTACAATATCTTCTAGAAATTACATCAAAAATGTCACATTCATCATGGGAGATTGTAATATTAAAGTAGGAAATCAGGAAAAGATAATTGGAATAAGAGGTGAGCTTGACCTTGGAATACAAAATGAAGAAAGGCAGAGACTAATAGAGATAGTTTGTCAAGATAACTTGCTGGTTATAACAACACTGTATTTCAACAACCCAAAAGGTGGCTCTATATGTGAACCTCACCAGATGGTCAATATAGAAATTAGATTAATTCTATACTTTGCAGCCAAAAAGTGGAGAAGCTCTATACAGTTCTTTAAAACAAGGACTGGTTCTGAGTATGGCCAGATCCTGAGCTTCTTATTACAAAATTCAGACTTAAACTGAAGAAAGTAGGGAAAACTATCAGACCATATAGATCTGACTTAAATAACATCCCTTATGAATATGAAGTACAGGTGATAAATAGATTTAAGGTATTAGATTTGGTACAAAGAGTGCCTGGAGAACTAGGGATAGAGGTTTGTAATATTGAATAGGAGGCAGCAGCAACAACAAAAAAAAAATTCAAAGCTAAAGAGCGAGAAAACAAAATGGCTATCCGATGAGCCTTTACAAATAGCTGAAGAAAGAAGCAAAGAGAAAGGGAAAGATATATCCACTGAATGCAGAATTCCAAAGAATAGCAAGGAGAGATAAGGTTTTCTTAAATGAGCAATGCAAAGACATAAAAGAAAACAACAGAATGGAAAAGATAAGAGTTCTATTCAAGAATATTAAATATATCAAGGGAAAGTTTATGCAAAATATTGGCATGAGAAAAGACAAAAATGGTAGGAATTTAACAGAAGGAGAGAAGATTAAGAATAATTGGCAAAAATAAACAAAAAACTATACAAGAAAAACCATGATGATGTGGTTATTGATCCAAAGCCAGATATCCTTGAGAATGAAGTCAACTGGGCCTTAGGAAGCGTTGCTAACAATAAGGCTAACAGAGGTGATGGTATTTCATCTAAACTATTTAAAACCCTAAAAGATGATGATGTTAAAGTGTTACACTCAATATGCCTGCAACTTTGGAAAATACAATAACAAAATACAAAAAAAATCCACTGGATTGGAAAAGATCAGTTTACATACAAACGCTAAAGAAGGGCAATGCCAAGGAATGTTCAAATTACTGAACACATTCTAATTTCACATACTGGGAAGGTCAGGTATGCTTAAAATTCTGCAAACTAGGCTTCAACCATATGTAAATCAAGAATTAACAGAAGAGCAGGCCGGTTTTCGAAGAGGCAGAGGGAAGAGAGACCAAATTCCCTACATTCACTGAATTATGCAGAAATCAAGGGAGTTCCAGAAAAACATCTATTTCTGCTTCATCGACAACATCAACGCACAACAAACAGTGACAAGTACTCAGAGAGATAGAAGCACCAGATCATCTTACTTTTCTGAGGAACCTGTATGTGGGCCAAGAAGCAATGGTTAGCACAAAACATGGAACAACTGATTGGTTTAAGATTGGAAAAAGAGTACAACAAAGCTTTATTTTTTTTACATGCAGAGTACATCATGCAAAATGCCAGGCAGGATGCATGAAAAGCTGGAAATAAGGCTGCTGGCAGAAACAGCAATCATCTCTGATAGGCAGACAATACCACTGCGATGGCAGAAAGTGAAGTGGAAGAAGAAGCCTTTTTATTGGAAAAGGTGAAAGGGGAGAATATAACAGCTGGCCTGAAGCTTCACATCAAAAAAACTAAGATCTTGGCAACTGGTCCCATCATTTCCATTCTTGAGCTCAAAGATCACTGTAGATGATGATTGCAGTCACAAAATTCAAAGACACTTGCTCCTTCAAAGGAAAGCTATGACAAATCTCAATAGCATACTAAAAAGCAGAGACATCACCTTGCTGGCAAAGGTCCATATAGTCAAAGCTATGGTTTTTTTCAGTAGCAATGTATTGCTGTGAGAGTTGGACTATACGGAAAATTGAGAACCTCGGAACTGATACTTTCAAATTGTGGTGCTGGAGAAGACTTTCGAGAGTCCTTTGGACAACAAGGAGGCCAAAATAGTCAATATTTAAATTAATTCAGGCTATTCACCAGAAGTGCAAAAACTGAAACTGGAGCTTAAATACTTAGGCCACATAATGAGAAGACAAGATTCATTGGAAAATGCCCTGACATTGGAAAAAATTGAAGGCAACAGAAAAAGGAGATGGCAGAGGATGAGATGTATAGAAACAATGGACATGAACTTGGTCAGACTTTGAGAGATAGTAAACAATAAAAGGGCCTGATGCACTATGGTCATGAAGAATTGGACATGAATGAACAACAATGAGTCTCTTTCCTCTTTCTTTGATCTATTTGGGGTTTAGAAGTAGTAGTGATATTACTATGTCACAGTTTAATGACTTTTGGGGGATAGCTCCAAACTACTTTCAAGAATAGTTGGACAAGTTCATTGGCATAGCAACAGCGCATTACTGTGCCAGTTTTCCCATAGCCCCTGCAGAATTTATCAATTTACTCTTTTATTTAATTACTAACATTATGCATTTTAAGTAAAAACTCAAAATTGCTTTATTTTCCATTTATTTAATTATTAGTGATTTGGAACTTTTTTTGTATGGCTATTTATAGTTTGCATTTTGTCCTCTGGAAACTGTCTCTTTATATACTTTGATCATTTTTTCAGTTGGAGAATGGATCTTTTTCTTATAAATTTGAATCAATTCCTTCTATATGTTGAAATGAAACTTTATTTGAGAAACTTCATAGAAGAACTTTTCCCATTACCTGTTTCTCTTCTATTTTTAACCAATTTCATTGGTTTTGTTTGTGCAAAAAAAACTTTATTAAAAATTGTCTATTTTACATTTCATGACTCTCTATTCTAAGATTTCTCATGAATTTTTCCCCTATCCAGATATCTGAAAGATTTCTTCCTTTTTCCTCTAATTTGTTTAAGTTACTACCTTTTATTTTTAAGACATGAACCCATTTGTAACTTTTCTTAGAATATGGAATGAAATATTGGTCTATACCATGTTTCTGCCAGATACTCATTTTTCTAAGGATTTTTTTTTGTTCAATTACTATTCTACTGGTTCTTACCTCAATAGCTTGGATCTTTGGGCTTATAAAGCACCAAGCTATAGTTTGTTTTGTTTTGTTTTGTTTCTGTCTGTTGTGTTTCCCATCTATTTCACTAATTGTTCTCTTTATGTACTAACCAATGCTAAATTGTTTTGATGGTTACTACTTTGTAATATAGCTTGAGATTTAGTACTGCTGAGGCCCCTTGCTTTCCACATTTTTTTGTTATTTCCTTTGAAATACTTGACCTTTTGTTCCTACAAATGAATTTCATTACTATTTTTTTCTAGTTCTCTAAAGCGATCCTTTGTTAGTTTGATTGCTATGGCATTGAATAAGTAAGTTAATTTAGTTAATGTCATTTTTATTATATTGACTCAGTCTCCCCATGAGCAATCAATATTTTGCCAATTATTTATATATCTTTATATAAGGAATGTTTTCTAGTTGTATTCATAAAATTCCTTTATTTGTTTTGGCAGGTAGACATCCCAAGTGTTTTATAAATTCCATAGTTATATACATTTAATTTATTTTTTGACCTCTTTATTATGGGTTTTGTTGATAATATAGAGAAATTATGATGAGTTATGTGGGTTTATTTTATATCCTACAACTTCACTTTTGCTTCAATTATTGTTTCAATTAATTTTTAGTTGACCCTGGGGTTCCCTAGGTAAACCATCATGTCATCTACAAAAATGATAATTTTGTTTCCTCTTTGCCTGTGCTTATTCTCTGTTTCTTTTTCTTGTATGATCATTTCTTGCATTATCATTTTAGCTAGAATTCCTAGCACTACATCAAATAATAAAATGATCATGGACATCCTTGCTTTACCCTGACCTTACTCTAAAGGCCAATATACTTACTTTATTCTCATTGCATACAATGTTGGCTCTTGGTTTTATAGAGATTATATTAAGAAAATATCTGTTTTCTTACATGTTATCTGACATGTAGTTTTTAGCAGAAAGAGACATAGGTGTTATACTCAGCAAAATCTTTTTTTTTAATATATCGGTGTAACTCTTTAATTTTGTTGTTCTTCTTATTACTATGGTTTATTATGTTGAAAGTTCTCTTAGTATTTAACTTATCTTGCATTTCTTGTATAAACCCAAACTAGTCACAGTGTATAATCTTTGTGATATGTTGCTGTAGTCTCCATGCTAAAATTTTATTTACAATTATTGTATTAATATTCATTAAGGATATTGGTCTATATAGTTTCTTCCCTGTTTTGACTATCCCTCATTTAGGTGTCATGGAAATATATATATATATATATGTATACATATACATATACATATATATGTATATGTATCATAGAATGAATTTGGTAGAATCTCTTCTTTTCATATTTTTCCAAACAGCTGATAATATATTACAATAAATTTTTCTTTAATTATTGATAGAATTTACTTGTAAATCCTTCTGGTTCTATTTTTCCTTTTTTTTAGAAATTCATGTGTCTTCACACTCATGTGTCTTCAGTTTTTTTCCCCCTGAGATTGGATTAAGTCCCCTATTTTTTTTTGTTTCGTTAATCTAAACATTTTATATTTTTTGATTATTTATCCAAATCATTTATATTGTGTTTTTGTTGTCATATAACTAACTGGGCAAAAAACTTTTTTTTTTAGCAATTTCTTCATTTGTTATTAATTTACCTTTTAAATTCTTCATACTACAAATGTGTTTTTGTTTCTTTCAAAAAATCAAATTAGCAAATGATTTATCTAAACAAATTCTTGTTTTATTTATTAATTCAGTTTTGTTTTGCATTCAATTTTGTCAATCTCTGATTTTTAAGGATCTATATTTTATTGTTTAACTGGTATTTTTTGATTTGTTGGTTCAATTTTTTTAGTTGCATGTTCAATTTATTGATCTGTGCTTTCTTTTAATGACTGAAGTGTTATGTTATACATTTTTCTTTAAGAATTGCTTTGGCTACATCCTCGAATTTCTATTGTTATCGTCTTCAACGTTGGAGATGTATATTTAAGAGGGGAATGGAATGGAATAAGTATTTAAATAGTCCCTACTATGTGCCAGGCACTAAGTTAATCACTTTGTAAATATCATCTCAGTTGATCCTCACAATAACTCTCCAAGGTAGATGCTGTTATTATCCCCATTTGACAGCTGAGGAAACTAAGATAATCAGGGGTTAAGTGACTTGCCCAGGGTCACTCAGCCAGTAAGTATCTAAGCACAGATTTGAACTCAGGTTTTCCCTACTCCACATTTAGTACTCTATCTGCTGTACCACCTAGCTGCTTCTAGTTAATCAAACAAGGGATAGAGTCAAACATATATTTTTAAAAAGGTCATTTGATTATATACAATTGAACAGCCAGTGCACAAACAACATGAATGAATCTAGCATAAGAAGGAAAGCAGCTGGATGGGGAAAAATCTTGGTATCAAATTATTCAGCAAAGGGTTTGCATGCAAATTATGTAGAAAACTAAGAGACTAAAAGCCAGTTCCTAATAAATAAGTGGTCAAAGGACATGAACAAATAAAAACTGCAAACTATTGACAACCATACGAAAGAATGCTTCAAATCACTAATAATAAAAGACATACAAATAAAAACAAAGCCAGGATTTGAACTCCAATCCAGAAAATTTGCAAAATCAAAAGGCAGAAATAGTCAAATTTTGAGGAGTTGCTAAAAATAAGCACACTAGTTCATTTTTGGTGGAGCTGTGGATTAGCAAAATAACTTTTGAAGGCAATTTGCAATTATGCAAATAACATTACCAAAATGTCTTTACTTTTTGACCCAGCACTTCATTACCAGACATAAACCTCAAGGAAGTCATGAATAAAAATAAAGGCCCTACACATAGATAAAATTTTCTATGGTACCATTATTTTTTATTGGTAGCAAAGAACAGAAAACAAGGCAGATCACTATCAGTTTGAGAATGGTTAAAGAAACTGTGGTATATGAATATAAAAGGATATTAGTGTTCTGTGGTAAATGGTGCATATGAAAAAGCATACTTAAGAAGCATCAGTTCCATGAAGAAATGGAAAGTGAAGTAAGCAAAGCAAAGAAAACAATATGAAGAACGATAACAACAATGTAGATGTAAGGAATAACAAGCACAAAGCGACCAAACATGATGATTTGAAGATTATCAAGAACAAGCATGTCTCCAAAGAAGAATGATGAGAAAACACTTTCCTACCCACCTCCTTTGCAGAAGCTGGGGTAGGTTGGGGAGGGACAAGTGTGGAACACTGCATATATTTTTGATGTATTTACCCATTTTCCTGATTTTTTTTTCCTCTTCCACTTTTTTCTCTTTTAAAACGTCTTTGTTATGGGGCAGCTAGATTGCGCAGTGAATAGAGCACTGGCCCTGCATTCAGGAAGACCTGACTTCAAATCTAGCCTCAGACACTTGATACTTACTAGCTGTGTGACCCTGGGAAGGTCACTTCACCCCATTGCCTTGGGGGGAAGAGGGGACAAATGTCTTTGTTATATGGTATGTCTTCCTGGGAGAGGACAGAGAAAGGGATACAAAGAGAAATTTTTGCAACATAAGATGATATCAATAAAATTATTTATAGAATTAAAAAATATTAACTTCCTCAATATAGGCTATAAGAGATTAAATTAGTCAATATTTTCTATGCAAAAAAATAAAGAAGTAGGGATTTTAGTGGATTGCAAGCTTAATATGAGTCAACAATGTGACAAGAAAATCCAAAAAACATAATTCTTTATTAATGGCCTACAATGAACACTAAATATAAGAAAATATTTAAGACTAATGTTGTATATTAGCCCATTATTAAACATTACCTGTAATGAAGAGTCAACATGGTCATGTTTCAGATTAAATCTGAATCACAGATAACATCAACTTGAGCACATTCATTGTATAATGTCAAACATATGTAAAGTCAATTGTTCTGCGTCAAGCAATCTAATGTTGACATCATCCTTTGCTAATGTTTATATTTTCTTGCAAGTGTTTGACAAACACTTATTAATTTCTTTTCCTGGCTGGCCAATTTGGTTATTGTCAAGATTTAGATGGCTGATGTCAACAATCCCCAATTTGGGGGCTTTCATTGAATTCCACACTTTGATGAGCCCAAATTCTCTCAAATAGGAAAATACATGACCTAAGGTCCTTTTGTCCTTCAAAAAGCTTTAATTAGTACTTCTCTGAGTAAATGACTATTTGAAAGACTGATGTAAAGGGAGGGATTCAGATAATATAAATTTTGCTGTTACCAGAAAAGAAAGTTGTGGCATCAGACAGCAGCCCTTTGGAATGTATGGAGGCATGATAGGGCAAATACATCTCTAGCAGTCCCAGTGCTTACAATGGGCTCATCAAAGAGGGTTGAATAACTATACTAGACTTCTTGAGGGAATGTGCAAGAAGCAATGGGATGCATGATCTGGAATATTTCTTCCCAGTCACAATTTTTCTAACTTCATTTTAATGATCTGGTGTAGTTAAAGATGGGTCATAAGACTACAAAATACTTAGTGTTGGGCATTTATAAAGTGTGATCTATTTTCATACATTTGTATTTATATTAGTTTATGATTTTGAAAGATGTTTTATAAATATAATTATCAAAATATCATGTAACCCTTAAGTTACTTTAGAAATTAATGATACATTAAATTAAAGATTGCTCTTTTCATCAACTGATCAACATATTAGGTTTTATGAGAATTTGACTTAGGAGAAGATTTCTTCTATTGATTCTTAAGAAACCATAGGAGTTATAGAATGAGCTTCGGGTCATGAGATCATACATTTAAACTTAGAAATCATCTAAGTGAAGTCCACTCATTTGCAAGATGAAGAAACTAAGGCTGAGAGTAGAGAAAACATATTCAGTCACACAGGCATTGGCAGAGTTAAGATATGAACATAGTCTCTCACTTCAAATCCAGTACCTTTTCCATTTCAAAATGAAATGGTTTACCATTGCTACTTCAGTGTGATGCAATAGCACATAGAAAGTTCTGTCAATGTCAAATATTGTTCTTTTGTTCTGTTCTTTGCTGAACTCTGATTGACCAGGTGGGCTCAAGACAGGTAGTGCAGATGGATCCCTCTTGGGTTAATAAGCCATTATGGTATGGCAATGCCAAAGGAAGATTGTTCTAAATTGCTGGGCAGGCAAAATACTCTACAGCCATCTAGTGGTATGAGAGTTAGAAATATGGCATCATCAGTGATGGCTAAGAATGAAGAGTTTCAAGGACCTGCCATATGGGTATGTAGCAGTTAGGATATGAGTATCTTATATTTTGACCAGAAGTATTCAGTAAAGGAAAACATTTTGCAAACATAAAAGTAGTGTAAAATTTGAGATACTGTGATTGTAAATCAGTCTGGATTCCAGTCCTATATCCACTAATTTAGTTATATGGCACCAAGTAAGCCGTTTCTCTTCAATAGGCCTCATTTTCCTTATCAATACTTACTGATACATCCTTAACTTTTTAACAGGGATATATTGTATGGTTAAATCAAGATAATAATTGTGAAAGCTATAAAAATATAAAGCAGTATTGGCAATCTCATCTTACCCTTCTGTCTAATGATATCTACACATATAAAAATAATAATGATAAAAATGATAATAGCAATAATAATAACATTTGCATAATGCTTTAAAGTTTGCAAAGCAGTTTACAAATATTATCTCACTTTACCCTTAATGACCCTGGGACATAGGTGTTACCATTATCTCCATTTTACAGATGAGGAAACAAGTGAAAGGTTAAATGACTTGGCCAAGGTCATATATATATATATATAGCAAATGTCTGGGGTTGGATTTTAATCCAGGTCTTCCTGACTTTAGGTCTATCCAACACACCATCTAGTTGCCCCAATGCTTGATAAATCAACATGTCCCCATAGATATAACAATGTATCTGACATGATACAGAAAACAATTTGATTTTTTAAAAACCTTCAAAAAAGAAAATAATGGAATATGCATATTCACACTATAGGCCAATGAGTTTGACTTTGAGTCTTGGAAGAGTTCTGCAATGTAGTATTAAAGTAATGGTTAAAGAAAATCTAGAAAAGGAAGCAACAAATAGAGAAAAAAAGACAGCATGGTTTCATCAAAAACAAGCCATGACAGAACCTTATTTCCTTTTTTTGAAGGCAATATTAAGCTGTTAGATAGAGTAGATCAGTTGCAATTGCAGTTAGCCTAAATTGTAGCAACATATTTGATAAAATCTCCCATGCTATTTTTGCGGAAAAGATGGAAACGTGGGCTAGACGATAGAACAATTATGTGCATTTTGAACCAATTGAATGGCCAGACCAAGGGAGCAGCTGTTAGTGGTTCAAAGGTAACTTGGAAGGAAGTCAGCAGGAGAGTGCCATAGGGATCTGTGTTTGGCCTTGTGCTGTTTAAAATGGTTATTACTGACTTGAAAAAGGAATATACTGTGGGTTTATGAAATTTGTGGTTGACACAAAGCTAGGAGCAATAACTAATACACTTAAAGAGTCAGGACTCACAAAAATCTTCACAAATTAGTATATGGAGCCAAATCAAACAGGGTGAAGTTTAATATAAAGAAATATTTTATACTTAGATTCAAAAAATCTTTTGTAAGTAGAAGATGGGAGAGGCATGACCAGATAATGGTTTCCCTAAAAGAGATCTGGAGGCTATAGTGGAAGGCATGCAGTTGAATAACCATTCAGTGTGTAACTACTACACGCAAGCCTGGTCACTATGGGTGACTCCTTGACTGGGCAGCCTCTGAACTGGTAGGAAAAATCCTTGGATGGATGAAACTACGGACATTTGAAGTACTGAAGCAGTTGAGAGAGTATGTTCTATGCATGGAACATAAGAACAAACGAATTGAGGATTTTTCTTGGTTTTCCTACCTGTCCAGCCACTCCTTTACAAAGTGCTTTGCTGGATCATCACCTGAACTGTGGTCTCTTCCATTTGATCTCTTCCATTTCTCTCTGCTCTTCTTAATTTTCTGTCCATTAAATTTGATATACATTGGTGTATATAAATAGATTGTGGCTTCTTGGGCATATTTGAGAGGCTTTTGTTTTTATCCAAATGTCTTCAAGATAGTAGTGCAACTTGATAAAGATGTGGTAAGTTAGACAGGACTCAAATTTGTGTTCAAGAGCATTGATGAGTGTGCAAAACCACATGTTTCTGCTTTTTTTATAAACAAGAAACATATACAGAGATTCTAATCTGCTGCACTAAAAAGGATTCAGCTGGATATGATATTGATTTAATAAGTACTCATTAAACTGAATTCTCAAAGTTATACTTCTGGAATTTGATTGTTAATGTCCCTGGCTTTTCTTTAAATTAGCTTCAATGATAAAAGTAAACATCACTTAAAATCCCTCCATTATATTAAAACTAGGATAGAAAAAGGAGTCTGATTCAAAGCAGTCCTGCTAGTCATCCCATGTGATACCATTTGCCAAATTATTAAAATCCCGTTTGACAAAGTGCTTATTAAGACTGGAATAATAAAAAAATTGATAGTCACCTTGTATCAGCCTCCCTTCACTCTCTATCCCTCGTTCTCTAATACCATCCCTCTTACTTCCTCAGCTCCCACAATACAATATTATCTGGCAGAAGACTTTGGTCAGAATTAGGCATAAGGTTAAATGCCTTTTACAATGACATGCTGATTAAAATCAAGAATGCATATGTGTTTCCATAAATGTTCTTTTGCTAGTTATTTAAAAATGTTTTAAATGTAATATTTAGTCTCTGATCTACCTCCTTCCTCTATTTTTTCAATAAGCATGTTTCTGCTGCTCAAACCAAAGAGCTGTCAGACTGGGTTGGAAGTGCTGAGGCCTGGCATTTCTAGATTAAATGTCAACCAGATGTTTGAGCATTTCCCCTAAAAGACTTCTGAGAAGCTTTCAAATTCAGTGTTGTGTTTCACTGCTAGGGAAAACCTAAGTTTGTCCAATAGGAATTTGGGCAGGGAAGAGGCAGGGCAGGGAGGGAGGCTTTTAGGATGGGGGAAATGAATTCTCTGGCTAAAAAAAAATAGTTAAAGTTACCTGATAATTGGAAATATGATTTGAATGTGGCATTCACAGCAATCAGGGTTTGTATGTTACTCATGAATAATAATGGATGGGAATAAATAAAATTCACCTACTAAAATGATGATTACACAATGTGAAAAAAAATTATTCGACCTCCTTCCCTTGAGTGCATGAAAAACTCAAACTGACATGTTTGATTCTTCACTCCCTGGGCTGCAGTTCTTCTAATATGGATGATAATGATGAATTAAAAACATACACTGACTATGGGGCATATTTTCTTTTGAAAGGTTCATTATGTTTTGCCTTGCTATTGAGGCTTCTATTGAGATTGTTGATGTTGCAGAAGCATATTTGGGTAATTTAATTTCCTTTAAAAAATGCTGGCAGTTTTCTATTTAAAAGAAAAAAGAAAAAGAAAAAAGAATTTCACAAAGGGGGAAGTGCGGTCGGGTGGTGGCTGAAGCAGCAGCTTGGAAGTGAGACTTGCTGTATGACATGAGCCAGGAGTTTTTAATCTATTCCTTGCCTCAGTTTCCCCTATCAGGAACTCTCTTTAATTGAAGAAGTATTTATGGAGCATCTAAGATATGCTCAGCACCATTTTAAGCACTGGAGGAGGAAGGAAAGGAAGGACCCAAAACTGAAGGCATGTAGTATACCTGCCCTAGCAGACTTTTAGGGTCATGATGGGAATTTGACATATAGGAATGGGAAGTTAATTAGCAGTACAAACCAGTGCATGATAAAGCAGTCAAATGAATACCACCTTTAAGTGCTTTGCACATTTAGATAACAGAGAACTCAAGATAGGCTGGAGTAGTCCAGCAAATTTAAGGGGCATGCCATTCTCATGAAAGAGATGGGACTAGAATTGGACTTTGAAGAATATTGTAATGAAATCACTTAAGTGTAAGATTAAAAAAAAGGCGGGGTAAATAGCTGGTTTAGTATGAGAGGTTAGAAATAAGAAAAAATAAGAAATGAAAGATCTCTATAAAACAATTTTTAAAATAAATTTATTTATTTTGTCTTCAACATTCACTTTCATAAGATTTTGAGTTCCAAATTTTCTCCCCATCTCTCCCCTCCCCCCCAACCCCAAGACGGCATGTAAATTGATACAGGCTTAACATATACATTCATATTAAAGCTATTTTCACATTAGTCATCTTGTAAAGAAGAATTAGAACCAATAGGAGAAACCATGAGAAAGAAGAAACAAAAAAAAGAGAGAGAGATCAAATAATATGCTTTGATCTGCATTCAGACTCCATAGTTCTTTTTCTGGATGTGGACAGCATTTTCCATCATGAATCTTTTGGAGTTGTCTTAAATCCTTGCATTACTAAGAAGAGATAATTCTATCAAAGTTAGTGATCACATAATGTGACTGTTACTGTGTACAATGTTTTCTTGGTTCTGCTCACTTCACTCAGCATCAGTCCATGTAAATCTTTCCAGGTTTTTCTGAAATCTGCCTGCTCATCATTCTTGTAGCACAATAGTATTCTATTACAATCACATACCACAACTTGTTCAGCCATTCCCCAACTGATGGGCATCCCTTCAATTTCCAGTTCTTTGCCACCACAAAAAGAGCTGCTATAAATATTTTTTTGTACATGTGGGTCCTTTTCCCATTTGTATGATCTCTTTGGAATGCAGCCATAGAAGTGGTATTGCTGGGTCAAAGGGTATGCACAATTTTATAGCTCTTTGGGCAGAGTTCCAAATTGTTTTCCAGAATGGTTGGATCACTTCACAACTCCACCAACAATGCATTAGTGTTCCAATATCCCCACATCTTCTCCAGCATTTATTATTTTCCTGTTTTGTCATGTTAGCCAATCTGATATGTGTGATGTGGTACCTCAGAGTCGTTTTCATCTGCATTTCTCTAATCAATAGTGATTTAGAACATTTATTCATATGACTGTATATAGAGCTTTAATATCTTCATCTGAAAACAGCCTGTTTATATCCTTTGCCATTTATCAATTGGGGAATGACTTGTATTCTTATAAAATTGATTAAGTTCTCTATATATTTTAGAAATGCCTTTATCAGAGACACTGGTTGTAAAAATTCTTTCCCAGTTTTCTACTTCCCTCCTAATCTTGATTGCATTAGCTTTGTTCAAAAGCTTTTCAATTTAATGTAATCAAACCTATCCATTTTGCATTTCATAATGTTCTCTATCTCTTGTTTGGTTATAAATTCTTCCATTCTCCATAAATCTGACAGGTAAACTATTCCTTGCTTTCCCAGTTTGCTTATAGCATCAATCTTTATATCTAAATAGTGTACCCATTTTGACTTTATTTTGGTATATGGTGTATTGGTAAAACAATTATTTTGTAGATGCTCAAAAGAGAATTTTTCACTGATTGACATTATGTAGACAACATGGGAAGGGATTTAAAATAATCTTGGATATTAATAATGTCAGTATCTATGTTAAAAATTAAATATTGTTGTGTTTACCTATAAATCAAATTCTTAAATCACTCCCTATTTTAATTCCTTCAATTCCGGGGACAGAATAGTTCATTTTTATTGACTGTAGAAAGCTCAATTTATTGCTTTAGAAAGTCCTTTATTTACAATAACTCTTAGCACAAATGTCATTGTTCCCCTTTAACAGATTAGAAAACTGATCCTTAGAGTAGTTAAGTAACTTGTTCAAGGTCTTGCCACATACTTCATTGAAAAAATTGAGGCAATTTGCCAAGAACTCCCTCTTCTCCCCTCACCTTTTCACATCATTCAGACATCTTCCTTTATCTAGATACAGTTGCATTTTCTTAATCCTAATCCAAATTGATCGATGTCTCTGCAACATTTAGAACTGTTGACCACACTATACTTCTAGATTCTCTCTTCTAGGTTTTCTTGACACTGTTCTCTACTGGTTCTCCTCTTACCTATCAGGGGACTCACTCTCAGTCTGTTTAATAAACCTTCATACAGGCCATGTCCACTAACCATGGGTATCCTCCAAGGCTCTGTACAGGCCCTTTTCTTTTCCCTCTGCATTATCTTACAAGCTCCCATCAGGTTCCATACATTCAATTAGAAGCTCTATTGAATGATGCCCAAATCTGTATATCAAAACCTAACCTCTCTTATATCACCACCTGCTTTTTGGATATCACAAATTGGATATTCTATAGGCATCTCAAACTCAACACTATCAAAACAGAACTTACTATCTTTCCCTGCAATCTCTTCCTTCTTCCCAACTTTCCTTTCACTGTTAAGGGAACCCCCATCTTCCCACTCACCTAGGTTTGTAACCCAGTGTCACCCTCAACTCTGAACTTGCAGTCATCCCATACAGGTAATCTCTTGTCAAATCTTGTCATTTCTACTTTCACAACACATCTCATCTATGTTCCCTTATTTCCACTTACGCAACTGTTACCCTTATGCAGGTCCTCACCATTTCTCACTTGGATTATTACAATAGGTTTCTAATCAGCCTCCCTCCCTCAAGTCTCTTCTCACTCCAATCCATCTTCCCTTCAGACGCCAGCGATTTTCCTAATGTGTAGGTAACTATTAATATCTAGGGTAAACTATAAAGTTATTTGTTTGTCATTTAAAGGTCTTTACCCCTTGGCCTCTTCCTACCTTTCTAGTCTTCTTAAACATTCCTTCCTTCTAGGCACTCTACAATCCAGCTACACTGGCTTACTGCTTGCTCTTCATACATGACCTTGTTTCTCTCATCTCTATGTCTATGCACTGGCTATCTCCCATGCTTGGAATGCTCTCCCTTTTCACCTCCACCTCCACCTCTTAGGTTCTCTGGCTTAAATCCCATCTTCACGAGGCCTTTCCTAATCTTCCACATGCTAATGCTTTCTCCCAAGATGATCTATGGCGATAGGTGCAATATCCTAACCCCTTCCCTCATGCAACTTAAGCTAGTTATTTTTTTTAAATTAAAATGTATGGAGATCTTCCTCAAGACTTGGTTGACTCAGTGGACTAAAGTGAACTAAAGATTCAGATTGTTAACACCACTTACTCATCTCAAACTCTCCTTAGTGCTTTTCCTTATTAAATACACTTCTAAGCCTAAGTAAATATCTTTTCTGTTCAATGTTGAATGACATATAAGTATCTCATTTTGTTTCAGTGTTAAATCTAAACTACTAAAGGACTGAACTGAGTCAGGCCCATCTCAACAAACTTTTCATCTATTCTACATGTATCTGGTATGTTCCTAGTTATTTACGTATTGTCCTCCTATTAGAATTTGAGCTCCTTAAGGGCAGGATTTTTTTTAACTTTTATTTTTTATTTATTTATTTTTGTATCCCCAGTACTTAGCACATTTTCTGGCAGGTAGCAAACAACTCAATAAAGGTTTCTTGACTGACTTACTAGTATAAATATTGCCATCAGAGAAATGCATAATCAGAAGTAAATGATAAACTAGTTAATAAAGTTCCCCTGAACACTAAGTGGACCCCTTGTCACGAATTTATCAGGTGACATTGATAAGAATCTTGCAATGAATAGATTGTGATTGGCATCATTGAAGAGAATATCTACATTAATGGAATCCCTGATTCACTGAAGAACTGAACTATATTGACTAAAAGCCATTTGAATATTCAGTGTAATCCAAGTCAAGACTTTGATTTTTGATGATTGAAATATGTTGTCTTTGAGTGGAAAATGAAAGAAGAGATTGAAAAGATTTCATCCCATAGGAACTAATATTTACATAAGAATGTCAAGAAATGTGTAACAATTGTCCTTTGTATTGCTTGATTTATTGATTTAATTGCTATTTTATTTTATGCTATTTTCTTTTTTCACATGAAAATTACATATTTGATCTCAACTTCTATATACCTAAGTATTTATTGGTTTTCTCTTATTACCTTCTTCTACCCATCTGACATAGGAAATTGTTTTTTCACCATTAGCATTGACTCAGAATATCTTTGACAAGGTTGGACACATGGTTGGTTCTTGCCCTTCATTCTCAAAGAGGACAAAAAAGACATTGTATTGAATTGCATTGTATTAAATTGCTTTCATTCATACCAGACCCCATTTATATACCATCATAAAAGTTTGTAGTAGTGAAAATTTTCAATCTTATTTTCAATTACATAAATTTAGTGGTGAATTTTTATTTAATAATTTTTATTTTTTACCTCCTTTCTCTATTGCATAAGGAATTATCCAGTCAAACTTTCTCTTATCTCAACAAAATGGTGCTTTGTTCATATAATTGTCAGACTCTAATTCTTATTCTCTATGTTTCTTGCTTCCTTTCATTATTATAGTTTTCTACTTGCAATATTGATACAAGGGAAAGGAAACAATTGTGTATTTTATTCTTAACTTTCTCCTTTAGCATTATTTCTGGGCAAGTGTGCTCTGGTGGTTAGTTCAATTTTATGGTAATGAAATTTATTAATATTTTTATGATTTATATGTTTCTCTATTAAAGTCCCACTCTTTTGCTTTACTATGTTAAGAAGACCTTGGGTTCTCAAAAGGTCTCAACTTTGTAGGTCTTACTAAGACTTGTATGCCAACCCAGTGATTAACACCATCACTAATAATAGTTAGCAGTTATACAGTGCCTTAAGGTTTACAAAGTGCTTTAAAATATTGTCTTATTTTATCTTCACAGTAACTCTGTGAGGTAAGTGATAGTGTTATCTCCATCTTACAGATGGCAAAACTGAGGAAGGAAGAGGCTGAGACCTTGGCCCAAGGTCATACAACTAGTAGATCACTGAGGCAGGATTTGAACTTGGGTCTTCCTGACACCAAGTTTAACATTCTATCTACAGTGCCACCAAGCTGCTGAATGAGAACATGTATGTCATTCAAGGATTAGCCTAGTTAAGTTTTGAGAGGCTCCTCCAAAACCAACTACCAAATGGTAAAAATTTCTAGCCAAAGCAACTCACCAGGATTGTCTACCACTAAGGCCCAGGGCAGTTGCGATCTCCACATAAGAAACCACCATCTTTGGGAACACAGGTCTTTGAATCTCAGACAACAATCTTCATGTGACTGTCCTGTATCTATGGTTGTGTTGGTTTGATTGGAGGCAGCTGGTGAAATGTGAGCTGGATCTATGAAATCTGCTGAATGGAGAACATATCCATTACAAGTGGCAGCAGGCCAGGAAAGGGTGTTAACTAACTAATGGGATAAGTAGGACCACTGGGCTCCTGGAAGTTTCTATGAAGTTTGTCAGATTTTTTTTTCCTATGAGTGTTATACTTGTTTAAACTGAAGCCGAAAGTGAACCCAGTGCTATTGTACCTCTGACACCTTTTTCTTTCTGTTCTTATTTTTGCTGCGTCTCAGCTAATGGAATTATTTCCAGTGCTTCAACCCTATGTATGGTGACACAATCCAGACCCCAGAATCCGCAGTATGTTAGACTGGAAATGTTCTGTGTTGACTCTCTTTATGAAGGACATAATTGGAATATTAATTCCTTTGAAAGCATTTGGACCAAAGCACCACATATCAAAAGGCTGGATTTCAGGATCTGCTAAAAAAAAAAAAAAAGAAGAATGTGTGTATGTGTATATGTGTGTGTGTTTATATTTATATATATGTTTATATTTTTATATGCATACACACATACATATATCTATATTTGTGTGTATATACAATTTATATATACATATATTTGTGTATGGGGCAGTTAGGTGGTACAATGGAAAGAGCATAGGATCTGAAGTCAGGAAGACTCATCTTCCTGAGTTCAAATCTGGCCTCAGATACTTATTATCGGTGTGACCCTGGGCAAGTCACTTAACCCTGTATGCCTTGGTTCCTCATCTGTAAAATGAGCTGGAGAAGGAAATAGCAAATCACTCCAGTATCTCTGCCAAGAAAACCTTAAATGCAGTCACCAAAAGTTGAATATGACTGAAAAATGACTGAACAACAACAAATAAACACACACACATACACACATACACCCATGCACACATACCCACACTCACAGAGGTGACTGCAGCTGGATTTGAACTCAGGTCTTCCTCACTCACTCTAATGCTTTATTGACTGAGTCACCTAGCTCATATTTACACATGGAGACAGACACATATGTGGATGTGTTTATATACACACATATATGTGAATGTCTACATATATGTATATACCCACACGTGTACTTTGCTGTACACATGCATATATGTGGACACATACACACATGCAGGCATGTTTATATGTGTGTGCACAGGTACACACAATAGTAGATATACATGAAGATAGGTGTGTATATATGTGTGTGTATATGTATGTATATATTCACATACACTTGTGTGTATGTATTGGCTGCAGCACTGGTCTTTGAGTCAGGAAGCCAAGTTCAAATCTAGTTTCAGGCAGTTATTAGCTGTGTGATACTGGATAAGTTACTTGTTCATTTTCTGTTTGTTTCCGTAAAATAAGGCTAATAATAGCACTTATCTCCCAGGGTTGTGAAGACAAAATGAGATAATTTTGTAAAATGCTTTACAGACTTCAAAACACTATATAAATACTAGCTAGTGTGTGTGTGTGTATGTGTGTTTGTATGTGTATGTGCACATATGAGTGTGTGTGCATGTGCGCTAAACTGTTTGTACTAAATTGAAACCTAAGGCTAGATTAGAAGAAAAAAATCACATTAAATAGTCTAAGTTTATACATTTTATGATGTTATGTTTACTACTCTAAAACACGGAGGGAAATTACTCTTTTAGGATTTGTATACACCTGCTCTTCTAGCCAGTTTAAAAAGTGTTTCATCTTTTCTATACTTTCCAAGTTGAGGAAATGAAATCACATCATTAATGGTGTGAAATACAAAAAATGCACAACTTTGAAAGTTAAATATAATAATATTTCAGTTAGCATAGATATAATTATAAAATAAACCCAAATATGGGCTGATATCATTATGTGATCATATGTGCAAGAATTCAATCAATCAATAAGCATTTATTAAGCATCCACCATGTTTCAGGCATTGTGTTAAGTACTAAGGTAACAAAGAGAAAAATCAAAGCGTTCTCCTTCTCAGGGAGCTTGCATTCTGATGGAGAGAGAATATGTACATTGATAATGATAGACTGTATATAAAAGGAATACAAGTTCATTTTGGAAAGGAGGGAACTAGAAGCTGTGGGTTGGGGGTGAGAAGCAAAGTCTTCAGGTAAACAAAAGTAGTTATTTAATCTCGGTTTTGAAGGAAACCAGGGAAATAGCCTTTTAGGAGCTGGTTAATACTAGAGCAATAACTCACCTTCAGTTCTCTGCTGCTAATAGAGCTAAAATTATTTATTCATTTTTAAAGAAACATTCAAATAGCCCTACTTAAAATTATGCCTATGCAACACCAGAACATTAGAGACCTTATTTAAATTAACAAAAAATAAAGGGTTAACCTCCTTGAATTTACATGGACCAAACAGGTTGTTAGAAAGTTTGACTTCTCTGTTGGTTGTGATGGCATTGTGTAGATACTGTAAGTATTAAACCAATACAGATTGTTGGGTTTTGTTGAATTCTACTTGGAACAAAACCAATGCTATTTCCCTTGTAGAGACCCAACCAGACATTCCAAGCTTGGCTCACATTGGTTTCCAATCCGGTTTTGTTGTTTCCGTGGCCTGGAAACAGAAAATCTGCTGCAACATGATTTATCTTTTATCCTGCTTGCCTTTTTTTCCCCACCTTTGCTCCCACCCCCCACATCCCCTTTAAGTGGTAGAAGTATATTTGAAGTGTGAATGTCACTTCATGCTATTTTTTCCCTTGGGGGAGCTCACATGGCACCCATGACCCTTGGCTGTGTCCCTGAGATGTTGTAGTCATTTGCAGTTAAGGATAATTGGCAGCAGAATGCACTTTGTTCTGTACAGTGTTAAAAAATGGGCCACTTTGTTTTGTCAACCTTCACGAACTTCCTTTCACTTCAATGGAGGAGTGCAACATTTGTGTAAGAAAGAAATATTGTCTTCGATGGGAAATGTATTCCATGTGTGTTATAATTTATATTATGACAGATCTTTCTTGAGCTTACACTATTTTTATTCACATGGTAGAGACTTTATCAATCCTTTTTTTAAAAGGAGGTGGGAATATGTACTTGAGACAACCATAATTTTTATTTGTGGAAATACGTGATAAATGTGAACAATAAATTTATATTTAAAGTCCCATTTGTATCTGATTTCCTTAATAAATCTGGATAAACTGTCTGCTCATTTTTTCATATGTAAAGTATTAGAACAAACATTCCCAGGCTAATTGAAAAATCTGTCTTTACCAGGCATATGGAGCTAAGTTAAAAAATAAAATGAGGGATGGAATGACTATACCAAGACCTTTAGCTAGAAATTATAGTGCCTGCTGTATACCTTTCCACCAGAATCTTCCACTTTCCCTTTGCCCCTTAATGTCATTCACCAAGTGACATTATAGGGCTCCAAGATACAGTAGCCTCAGAAAGGTGCTGTCACTATTGTTGATCAGTAGCTTAGCCTGCATGGTTTTTTGACCGTTTCCTTTCCTGCGCAGGGTTGATTCCCCACTGAGGAAGCCTTGCAGAGATGTGGGATTTGCTATGAAAACACAACTCATTTAGTAGTGAATGGCATCCTAGATGATGGTAGAATGGGATAGGTCAGCTCACCAGTAGACAAAACAGCAGCAGTTGTGATAGAAGCAGATAACGTGCACAGGAAATCAGCAGCCAAGGGGTGGAATGACTGCCAAGGAGGAAGCAGAAGGGTGTCTAGGAAACAACTCTGGCTCTCCTGCTTTAGTTTACCCTCAGCTTCTGAAGGCAAGCATACATCAGGCTTACTAGAGGCCCAAGCCTATCAAGGCTTCCTTGTTCTTTCCTGATATCATGGAGAGCCGAAGTCCTTTCACTCATTTAAGGTGTCAAACTCTACCACTGGGGGACTTTATTAAATACTATAATTCCATTCCCCTAAACCAAAACCCTTTGACACCTCCCCTGACAGTAATCCATTCCTTGCAGAACTCAGGGACCTGCTAAGGCCACAGAATGTTTTCATTAGAGAGCTGTGGGCCTTTGCTCATCTGCTGATTTCTCTTAACTCTGGTCACTTAAAGATCATCTAACTAACTTGTGCACACTTTGAGATAAAAGCAAGACACTACTCAGAAGTTACAATTAGGACAGATCTAAGGAGTCTTAAATTTGGCACGTATTTTCCTAATGCTTCTGACGATTTTTCCTCTTGATGGGCTTGGCCAAAACAGTTAAGAAATTCAATGCAGACTGCCCAAAATGGAAGCAAAGGGGAATAGCAATCTTGAGCCATTTAGGTTTGTTGCTAATGTCCTGTTGTTTGGAGAGGTCAGTGACTATTGCTCTAAGACCTTGGTGGCACTCTCTTTTCTGTATCTGAGGCACCTCAAAGACTGTGTGCACTGTGCTGCATTGTGGTTTAAAGACACCTTGTAATTTAGGGAGGACACAGTTGGTATTTCAGAGCTACTTAGCTCAGGAAATAGTGAAACACTATTTTTATCAAACCCTGATTAACCAGAATGTTCAGGGTATGGGATAATTGAATTTACTGGTTAGCTAAAGTTCTTTAAAACACACATGCACACATGCAATGACTTTTTTGTTTGTTTTAACCCTTGTGGAAAATTTTTCTAAAATTAACTTATTGACTAGACTTTCTTGACTTGGGAAACAGAGTCCATGGAACACGAATTCAAGACTATCATACTGAGTATCAAGTGTATTATTTTAAAAGTATAAGAATGAAGATAAATCTGGACAAAGTGGAAAGACCAGGGTTGAGAGGGTATTGATCTCAAGACATCACCTGGAATTTGTTTTAACCTCTCTAAATTCCTGTTAGTTGCTTTACAAGGTGTTTCTTTTCTTTATTAAAACAAGGTTTAGAAAAATCTGCCTAATATCAGCTCCAAATTCTATGATCTTACGATCTTATGAAGTCAAAGTTCTAGTTAAACAAAGCCTTAATGTTCTTTACTATGGTCTCACCTTTTGAGGGGCTCCCAGCCTTGTTTAAAAGCTCATCCGGGGCAGCTGGGTGGCGCAGTGGATACAGCACCAACCCTGAAGTAAAGAGGATCTGAGTTCAAATCCGGCCTCAGATCGAACACTTGACGCTTACTAGCTGTGTGACCCTGGGCAAGTCACTTGACCCCAACTGCCAAAAAAAAAAAAAAGCTCATCTAGTCATTTCTGCCTTTTCTGCTTAAATATCTTCACAACTATGTTAAAAGGCCAAGTCTTTTCTTTATTTTAATTTCCTGCATCTAGTGTAAGCATAATAGCAATCTAGAGTGAAGTTGGATATTATTCCATCTGATGAATCCTCTACAATACCAATATATGTCTGCAATGGTGAGAGGAATATTATTTTGAGTTTCACAGAATTTCCAAATAAAGTTTCTTGAGTGTAGCTATGCATTCACACTAGGAACTCTTGTGCACTGTGTTTAGATCAAAGGTTCATTCTAATTTTTGCAGACCTAAGTTATGTGCTGCAAGTTCCCTTTTCAATCACCAGCACAGACTTCCCCATCCAGGAGCACTAAAAAGAGGCTACTCTCTTTGATATGTGAGTTGATTGTCCTAAGTGCCCTACACTTAACATTGATGTTGCAAGAAAAATAAAGACACCTGGAGCTAACAGACTGAACCAGAGATTTCCTTAAGCAATTTCTATGAGTAGTACAGACTTCAATTTTGCAAATACACTAAGCATATTTTAGTATCAAGAAGGAAAGTTAAACCAAATTATTGCATCTTAACTGATCTCTATCCAACAAAATTCCAAGCCAGATTATAATATTTCTATCAGCACTTGGTTTCAGTGGCCTCATTTCCTATTCTATGATCTCTTCATCATTCATATTGTTTCTAGGAAAATTATACACATACATATTTTTAAATGACTATGTTCACATTAGCATTATGGAATGGGACATATTTTACTAGGCTACAACCTGTTTGAACAATAAGTGGCAAATGCAACTCTGTAATAGTGACATGATGCTAAGAAATGTTCTTTGATGACTTCAACTATATTTTTTCCATACTGTTTCTATTGTTAATGTCAAAAAATATAAAACCAAATTATAGTTCCTTCATTTTTATTATGGGACATTTTTATAGCTGTCAGAAAAAGGCGTATTTCACTGTTCCCATACTCATAAAATTCAAATTGTTACTATCCTTTATAAATTTTCCCTTGGTTTTTTCTTCAGTAAATGGAAAATCATCTCTTGCTAAAATGATGACCCTGCACTCAGTGCTATGGAGGAGACAGTGATGATAAAGTGTCATCACAGTAAAGTAAGTTTTCCCCACTTTTATTTAGTATAGATCTTTTTTTTAAAAAAATCCATATAAAACAAGACTGGAAGGAATAAAAAGATACTTCTACACTTGCAAAATGAGGTGTTAGAATCATTTCTTAATTATCCATTGTAAGGAAGATATATATATATGTGTATATATATATATACACATATATATGTGTGTGTGTGTGTGTGTGTGTGAAATTTTTGTTGAGTGCAGAGGAAGGGAAGGTGAGTTTGATGTTGTAAATTATCATAGAGTCTGGATGAATGCAATTCTCATATATTCCTCTAATCTTATTTTGAACCCAGAGTTTCAACCACCTAATCAAACTTTGTTTCAGAGCTGTTAACAAGGAGCCAGGTTGACTGATCTGAATACCAACAATTTTCATTTGTTCAGCCCTGCTTCTGATGGTGAGGACAATGAACAATGAAGCTTATTAAAAAGAGGAAAAGCAGAAGAGAGGGGGAAAGAAAAGGAGAAAGAACAATTAGGGGTTTAGAAGAGTCCCTAAATAAAAAATGCAGACTTTCCATTTTTCAGAATATCATTATTTGCTAAAGTTCTGTAGAAGATAGGAGTAAATTGTGGCAAGCAAACCTATTTGGCATATATTATGTCCCCAAATTTATTTTTTCAAATAATCAATCAATAAACCAAGAAGTATTTAATTAGTCCTATGATACATATCAGGTACTGTGTTAGGCACTGAAAACACAAAGACAAAAAATGAAATAGTACAGTCCTCAGGAAGTTCACATTCTACCTGATGAACAATGTGTATGCATCAACATAGAAAGGCACAGTAAATATAAGAATGGGGGCAAAAAGAGCAGCTAGGAGAGGAGAATAGGAAAGGTCTCATGGAGGAATGGTAGTTTAAAGCAGGAGATTCTAGGCAGTGGAGTGTACGTCAGGTCAATCCAGCTGTAACATAGAATTTTTGAAGGTGAATAAACTTGGAAAGGTTATGTTGGAACAAAGTTTGGTCCTAGAAGTAAAAGAAAGCTAGCTACTGAAGTTTGTTGAGCAGAGAAGACCTGTGCTTTTCGGCCATTTTGTGGGGGATGCATGGGAAAGGCAAGAGACTTGAAGAAGAGATACCAATTTAGAAGCTCTTGTAATAGGCCAGGCAAGATGAGATGAGACTCTAAACTAAGGTTGCGGCCATGTGAGTGGAGAAAAGGAGTTATATGCTTCGATGTCATAGAATCAGCAATATTTGACATTTGATTGTATCTTTGGGGTGAGAAAGAGTGAAGAGTAGAAGGGGCAGCTAGGTGGCACAGTAGATAGAGCACCAGCCCTGAAGTCAGGATGATCTGAGTTCAAATCTGGCCTCAGACCAAACACTTAACACTTACTAGTTGTGTGACCCTAGGCAAGTCACTTAAGGCCAATTGCCTAAAAACAAAAAAGAATGAAGAGTAGAGAATGACAACAATGTTGTAAATGTAGGTGACTAGAAAAATGGTAGTGTCCTGAGGAGAAATAGGGAATACATATACTTTGTGTAAAAACAAATAGAAAAGTATCAATAGTCATATTTAGAGTACAGAAATTTCTCTTGAAACTTTTTTTGTTACACCTGTATTTATAGGAGAAATTCATACTAAAGAATATAATAATTTACTAATCACACGTAAGACAGAAGATTTCAAAATTTCACTAGTGTGAAATCTCAAGCCAGATTTATTTTTCTGGTTTGATTTTGTCAGATGATGACCATCAACCAACACTCTCTCTCTCTCTCTCTCTCTCTCTCTCTCTCTCTCTTTCATTTTAAACTGCTTTCATTTTACTGAAAAGGGAACAAAGCATTTATATTTAAGTAACTCCTTTTGATCACTTAAGAAATGTTGGATGTAACAAATTCCTCATTTAGTTTCTAGAGGCCTCATAGACATTGAATAAATGGTCAGGGACCTTTGGCCTCTTTGGTTTACACGGAGAACAAGAAGGGGCAGTAACTGAGATTCAATTTCTTAACTTCAATTTTAAAAGCAACATGGGGGAAAGGGGGGAATCCTCTGCAGGTGGGATTTTGGTCATTAGCCTGGTCATATCCTTCATTTTCTCTGCTCACCTGACTTTTAAAGCTACTCATTAAAGAGTGTTAACAAGCAGTAACACAAAGCATTACTACAAAGCTTTAGAAAGAACAAAAGAGGAGAATAAGGGAGGAGGAGGAGGAGGAGGGAAACACAAGAATAGTCAGAGTCAGCCAAACCTAGGGCAAAGCAAATGAAAATGTTTCAGTAGCAGGTATTTTATTTTTTTTCTTTGCAGCAGAGGGGCAGTGGTCGTAGTAGGGTAAAGAGAAAGGAGAGGTAAAGACAAAACTGATATTATTTTGGAAAAGAGCTAATAAATACTATAGAAACATTAAACATTGCATAGAACTCATATTCTACAGAAGTAGTCTTATACCTTGGATTGATTTTTTGACCAAAAAAGATCACCACTTTTCAGTCAATAAAAATGACAACTTTTCCAAAGACTTAAATGAGTCCTGTATTAGAGACACATTCTATGTCCATAGATCTAGAACAGAAAGCAACAAATGTAAGGAAGATTAGGGGAAAAAATTGCTGTATAAGTCAAATGGAGAAAAAAAGAAGACCTTTAAGCACTAAACCCAGATGACAAATGATCCGCTGATGGAAACAGTGTATGGCCTATCCCATATTTAGGAATGATTCCATATGGCTTTCCCACAAGAATCTCTTCAGGATTCTTTGATTCTATAAATTGCTCCACCTCATGCTCAAATCTCTGAAATTTGATGTTTCTATTCAGTTTCAAACCCCTTTGCAATACAAGGTATTTGTAGTTCACTAAGGGAAAAAAAAAGCTGGGGTTGGGGGGGTTGGGATGCAGAGAAAAGAAGGCAGGATCTGTTTGATGAGACAAGTGTTCTTCCCTGGAGTCAAACTAATGCTGAAGTTTATGTAGCGACCTGCCTATTAGCTCTCTCTAGTAACTTTTATCCAGGCAGCCAGCCCCAACAGCAATTCAGGTAGAACTGAATAACGTCTGTCATTGTCTCAGCCGCCATGAGGTTTCTCAGCTCAATGCTGCACTTGAATGACACTCTGTTATTATGCTATATTTAGGCAATGAAAGGTGTAATTAGCTTTGTTCTGCTGCAAACTGATCCTGCCTCCCATGCATTATAAAGGGTAATAAAATAGGCGGGCAGATATAAAAACCTGAATAAGCATATTATGCTGGGGAATTTCATGACCCTCAAACTGTTGAAAGAATCAGGGGAAGGGAGCCTTCTGTGTCTTCAAAAGCCTGATGGGGAAGGTTGCCAGTAGAGGCCATCCAAGTACCCATACCTAGGCAATCCAGGTCTCAAGAAAACAGATATCTAATCAACTCTCCTACTGCAGTGGACACTCTATAATTGATGATATTTTCTTGGTGACTGCTTTTCACTATGATACCTAATTTCCTTTGAAGGCATGCTGGGAGAAGAGGTTTTGTCTCACTGTCATTCACGATTTAGGCCTTATACTCTCCAGGGTCTATCTCCTTTCTTTAACTGTCAAACTACTGTATATTGTTTCTTCCAGAAGTCACTTGGAATTTGAGTTAACTATTTTTGTCACAATACATATGACTGCAAGAATGTTGCTGATCAGAATCATCCTTGTAATAATAATAAGAACAATACTAAAAATAATAAAAAGGATTTATGGATTTAAAGCTAACATTTTAAGGTTTACAAAACATTTTACAATTGTTATCTCATTTTATCCTCACACATACACATACCCACACATACCCAAAACAACAACAACTTGAGAGGTAGATGGTATTATTATCCTTATTTTATAGATGAGAAAATTGAGACAGAGGTTAAGTCACTTGTCCAAGGTCACACAACTTGTGAGTATGTGTGTGAGATGGGATTTGAACCCCGTTCTTCCTGACATCGAGTCCAGTATTCTCTCTACTGTATCACGCTGCTTCTGAGATGAAGGAAATTTCATAGGTTATCTACTCCAAATATCACACCTTAACAAGCCTTCCCTCTGTCACCTTACCATCAAGTAGTCAATCAATTTTTGTTAAGTCTTCCATTAAAGGACAATTTACCATCTTCCAAGACGGTCCATTCTGCCATCACATAGCTCTCATTGTTAAGTAAGTTTTCATAACACCTTGCCTAAATTAACTTCTTTATGAGTTCTACCTCATTGCTCCTAGTTTTGCCCTCTAGGGCCAAGCAGAAAAGTTTAATCTCTCTTCAATAAGACAGATCTTCAAAGAGCCCTTGAAGGCAGCTATTACATCTTTCTTCCCCAGAACAGAGCCTGTACATCTCCTTGAATCAATCAAAACTATTTTGAAATAGACTGTGTCATGCCCTAAAGATGAAAGGGAAGGGAATAAACATTAATATAGTGCCTACTATGTGCCAGTCACTGCACTAAGCACTTTACAAGAATTATCTCATTTGGGGGCAGCGAGGTGGTGCAGTGGATAGAGCACTGGCCCTGGATTCAGGAGGACCCGAGTTCAAATTTGACCTCAGACACATAACACTTACTAGTTATGTGACCCTAGGCAAGTCACTTAACCTTTTTTGCCTAGTCAAAAAAAAAAAAAAAAGAATTATCTCATTTGATCCTCACAACAACCCTGCTAGGTAGATATTGTTATTATCCCCATTTTATAGTTGAGGAAAAGGAGGTAAACAGAAGTTAACAAGTAATTTGCCTAGTGTCACGTAACTAAAAAGTATTTGAGGCTGGATTTGAACTAGGTCTTCATGAGTCACCTAGCTGTTACTAAAGTTAGGAGATTTGTATAAAAGGAAGCTTTTATTTTTTTCAGAATCAGAAGGAAAGATTCTGGGGTTCTAGATTCAAGATATTGGAGTGTATAGTTTTCTAGCATACCTTTCAGGAGCAAAATCAGACCTGAATTGTAATAGAGAAGGATATCAAAAAGGATTGCAAACACTATAGGCACGTCAACATAGGAGATCTAGGCTAACAGATGTCCCAAAGAAAGCTCTGCTCTTTCTTCAATTTATTCTCCTAGTACCTGTCTATACATAAACATTACAATACAATCTTAACCTTCTGTTTCATTACCCAAATGTTTGAAGTAAACTGAATTTTCTGTCTACAGCAAAGAAGAAAGGGGTTAGCTAGAGATAGATAGAATTGCAAAGTTGGGTGGAGAGAACAATCTTTGCTTAAATGTTAGGAATTTTCCTAACTAGGAGTGGATAGCACCTATGACTGAATGCAGAATTTTTCATCTAAAATAGACATTCTTCTGGTCTAGCCATTATGGAAAGCAATTTGGAACTATGCCTCCAAAAGCTATTAAATTCCATACGCTTTGACCTAGTAATACCCCTACTAGGTTTGTACCCCAAAGAGATCAAAGACATGAAAAAGACCCACATGTGCAAAAATATTCATAGCAGCTATTTCTGTGGTGGCAAAGAATTGGAAACTGAGGGTATACCCATCAATTGAGGAATGGCTGAACAAATTATAGTACATGAATGTAAATGGAATGCTACTGTGACATAAAGATGGGGGTGGTGGATACAGAGAAACATGGGAAGACTTATATGAAGTGATGTAAAGCCAATGAGCCGAACCAGGAGAACAGTTTATACAGTAATAGCAATATTGCAAAGAAAAAAATTTGAAAGACTTAAAGACTCATATAAACAAAATGACTAACCACAATTCCAGAGGACTTATGATGGAACATGCTATATCCACCTCCAGATAGAGAGGTGATGGAGTCAGAGTGAAGATTGACATTTTTTGGGGGGGGGTTGGATATAGGAATTTGTTTTGATTGATTATACATATTTGCATTTTGTTTTACTTTCTCCTTGGTTAAAGAGAGGGAGGGGAGTTGGGAGAGAATGAATTAGTACCTGAAAATTAAATAAAATTGAATTTTAAAAAAAGATTGTTAACCTTTTGTGTGTGTGTCATGAACCCCTTTGTCAGTTTTATGAAGGTTATGAAGCCTTTCTCAGAATAAGTTTTCTAGAAGCATAAAATAAAATAGTATTGCAAATGAAGACTATTGAATTACAATTCTATGTGTGTATATATATGTATATATATTCATACATGTGCATGTATATGTGGATCTAGGCCATATAATACATAAAATAAACAATATATTGAGTTACAATTTTATTTATGTACATGTATAAATGTATCTAGATGCAAATATGTATGCATATATGCCTGATACACACATAAACACAAATTTACAGACCCAAGTTAAAAAAAAAAAACAGCAAAAAAGCCCAACTCTAATTTAAAGCCAAGTTCCTAAAGATTAAGAGCAGAGAACCACATGGATACATGAACCTTAGGGGTCATGATATTGACCTCTAAATATAAAATGAGCTTATTATTATTACATGTATATTTGATAAGCATTTAACCTCTATATAAGTCATTTAAAAAAAGTTAAACAGTACATATCCCTGGAGGGTCCCAGTGTATACCTCCTTCTACATTGGCAACTAATAATCATCACTCTTGAGTCTGGGCATTCAACCATTTCTGAACCCAATTACTAATCTAGCTCACACCTCTCTATCTTTTTCATAACAAAAGCCTAAGAGAGTTTGTCAAATGCATTACTAAAATCTAGGTAAATATTATCTATAGTTGTGTGGCATAGTAGAAAATTGTTGGATTTGGAGTCAAAGGACCTGGGCTCATTTTCCTACTCTGAAACTATGTGAATTTGAGCAGTTACTTAACGTCTCTGGGCCTCCGCTTCCCCATATGTAAAATAAAGAGGTTGGACATGATCATCTCTGAGATCCCTCCCAGATCAAAATGTGTGACCAACATTACAATTTGTCAATCTAGTAAGAAAGGAAATGAAATTAATCTGTTGCCTTTTTGTGACTAGTACCACTTTTTCTGAATGTTTATAGGTATTTCATAAATAATGTATTCTGGAATTTTGCCAGGGATCAACATCAAGCTCACTGACCTATATTTCCCAGACTTTAATCTTTTCTCTCTCTATTTCTCTATTTAAAAAAAAAAAAACTGGGACAGTCCTTACCCTTCACCAGTTATGTTCTCCACAGAATTTCTAAGATCACTGAAAGAACCTCAGTAATCAATTATCCTGTTCTTGGAATAGTATTCTAGGATGTAATTAATCTGGGTCTGGTGATTTGAATTCAAGTGTAGCAAGGGGTTCTCATACTATCTCCCTACTTATCTCAGAGCTGTGTTTTATCCTTCCTAATCCAAAGATTCTATTCTTTAGCAAAGAAATTTGAAGAAAAAAAGCGTTCAACAGTTCTTTCTTCTTTCTCTTGGTTATTATCATTTCCCCTTCTATTCTAAGCAGTGGTCAAAATAAAAATGATTTTTGTTGTCTTTATCCTTACCACCCTAATCTCATTCAGTTTTACCACTTGTGAGGCTATTCTTACAGAATACTTTTTGTATTATTATGTTACACTTTTTGTATTTATTCGCTATTACCTGTCCTTACCCTCATTTTCTGTACATCTTTTTGAAATCTAAGTTAGTTGGTGTGTCCCCTGTGCAGATAGATAAGATTCAGTAATCTCCTTCTTTTCTGCCTATTCATATTTTCTCTCTTAATTGTTTCATTTTAATAGGTTCCTATCCCTCCTGGAATGAATTTCATTTAAAAATTTAGCCCAATTATTCCCCAAAGAAGTCCAACAAAGAAAGAAATGTTCCATATACAACAAAATATTGATAGCAACATTTTTTCTTTGTGGTAGCAAAGGACTGGAAATAAAATATATGCCCATTGATTAGGGAATGGATAAAATTATGCTTAATGATTATAATGGAATATTATTGCACCATTAACAATGATGGGGAAATTTTTATGAACTGATGTGGAAAGTGACAAGAAAATAATGTACTAAACAATTAGAAGAAAATATAAGAAAATAATATATTCCCTGCCTTCAAGGAGCTTATATTCTAATGAGAGGAAATAACACATAAAGGTGAACTAGGATGATGCAGGAGGAGAAAAGTTCAATTTTCTGGAAAGAAGAATAAGTGGAAGCCCAAATGGAGACTACAGGTTATGAAGATGGCCAGGAGTTACTGTGAAAGCCTGAATCTGGGCAAAATGGTTCTAGGTTCAAGAAAAATGGTTTGTTATCAAAATCCAGTATGATTATAGTATTAGAATCCACTACTTTGACCAAGTAACTGTACAATATTTTATACAGTGTCAGATACAGTCACTAGCTTGGTTATTTTTGCTAAATTATTTTATTTACCTTTTATTGTTTGTTACAAGGGATGGTTTGCTGAGTAAGGGATGGGTGAAGGAATTCAGAATATATATCAGTCAAATATCTCTCCTTGCATATGTCATCTTTGTTCATTATACTTTGCACATTGTACATAAACTATACTTGGAGGTCATGAGTTGTCTTTGGCCTTTTTCTTGGATTTTGTCAGTCAACATACATACATAGACAGACACATATATATACATATATATACATATATATATATATAATGTGCATATATGTTGTGTGTATACATATAATGTGTGTCAATATGTGTAGGTCTATGTATATTTATGTGTGTATGCATGTATGTATGTGTGTATATAATACTGCTATTCTACATTTTGCTACTCTCTAGGTATCTCCATTATCTTGGTGCAAAAATTTTCTCCATCCTTTTTCAGTACAAATATTTTTTTAAATGAAATTGATCAGATATTAGGAAAATACTTTTATACCAGCCTTTGTTAGGTGTACTCTATTCCTAGTTAGAAGCCCATAAATCTTATTTTTACTCTGTGATTCTGAAATCCAAATTTTGTTCTGACACATTTTTAACCATTTTCCAAATCGACCTTTCTCTTCTGAAACCATTATTTTTTGTTGGCAGATGGGAGAGAAACACTACTTATGCCCTAAAGTCTTTAGTTTCATGCCCAAAAATTATAAAAAAAATTACAGTGATTTCTTGTTTGTAACCAAAAGTATAGTTTGTACCAGTTTGTATCACTAGAATTTCATCTCGGTCAAACTGGGTAGTAGTCACCTAGTTTGAAGAGTCTTGAGAAGTTTTCTGTTATGACTTGAATACATGCTTCAGGAAGATAAGAGACCTTTCAATTGCTATTATCACCTAAAAAATATATGCCAGTACTCCAAAGCCGGGTATCTTTTATCTTCTTGTTCTGACCATCACTAGAGAAACCTTTCAACTGACCAACATCTGTCAATCCTTATCATCATGTCTTGGAGGACAGCAAATGGGAAAGATATGCAGACTACATTTAATAAAATCATTAGAGTTACACAAGACTTTTTCAGTAAGTATAGACTTAAAAAGGACACATAACAAAATATATGCATTACTAAGGGAAAGTAAAGTGGGCTTTATTGAACAGTAAGAATAATATGAAATAAAATCTTCAGAATGAGCTAAGACTTTTAAAAAATACTCACTGCTCTTGGGTAGATTGAGTCAATATAATAAAAATACTACTTAGATTAATTTACACATTTGGGGTCATGCCAATAAAACTAACAGAATTATATTAAAGAGCTAGAAAGAAATAACAAAATTCATTTGGAAGGCAAAAAAGGCTCAGAAGCACAAAGGATTTTTTTAAGTAGGAATAAAAGGGTCCTAGCATTGACAGATCTCATATTATACTACAAAACTGTAATCATCAACACAATTTGGTACTGGTTAAGAAATTGAAAGGTGAATAAATGGAACAGATTGGGTATAAAAGATAAAGAAGCTAATACTCTAACCTAGTGTTTTATAAATATAAAGACCATAGCTACTGATGTAAGAACTCAATATTTGACAAAACTTCTAGGAAAAATGGAAAGCAGTATAACAAAAACTTGTTATAAATCAGCACCTCACACTATATTCCAAGATAAGCTCCTAATGGGTATATGATTTAGACACAAAAGGTGACATCACAAACAAATTAGAGGAGTGAGACAGAAATTACAGATGGGGAAAAGTTCATAAAAAAATAAGAGATATACAGAATCACAGAAGGTAAAATGGATAATTTTGATTATATAAAAGTTTGTAAATACAAAAGGAATGCAGCTCAAGTTATAAAGGAAACAAACAACTGAAAAAAAATGTTTTTTGTGAGTGTCTTTTGACAAGAATTTCATTCCTGAGTCATATGAAGAAATGATTCAAATTTCTAAGGATAAGATTCATTACCCAATTGATAAATGCTCAAAAGATATGAATAGGCAGTTTTCTGATGAAAGTATCTACACTATCAATAACCATATGAAAAGTGCTACAAATCATTAATAATTAGAAAAATGAAAATAAAGTAACTCTGACAGTCTATCTTATACCTTTCAGATTGACAAAGTTAAAAAAAATGACAAATGTTGGAGAGGTTGTAAGAAAACAGTCACTTTAATTCACTGTTGTTTTATGGGCAAACTATTTCAGCCATTCTGGAAATCAATTTGTAACTATGCCCCACCCCCCAGTAATTAAACTATTAAACTTGAACCAATGATAATACTATCAGGCCTATACAACAAATATGTCAAATAAAAAGGGAAAGAAAAAGGAGACATACGTAAAAAGTATTTATAGAAGCTCTTTTTGTTTTGGGAAAGAACTAGAAACTAAAGCAGATTCCAGAAATTGAACAATGGATGAACAATTTTTTTTTTTTTTATAAATGAAGCTGAACACTATTGTGCTGTAAGAAATGATGATGGGCAGAGAAACCTGGAAAGAGTTGCATGAAGTGATGCAAAGTGAAGTGAGTAGAACCAGGAGAACTATTTCTACAATAACATCAATTATAACAACTTTGAAAGATTTAAGAATTCTAATCATCTCACTGACTAACTATAATTCCACAGGATCTATGATGAAACATATTACCAATTCTTAATACATAAATGATGGTCAATTAAGATATATCTTCTCTGATGTAACATTGTTTTGTTTGCATATTTGTTATGAGGCTTTTTCCCCATTGAGGAGGTGGTAAGAGAGAGAGAAAATAGATTTTTGCTAAGTAAAAAAAAAAGTAAATTAAAAAAAAAAGAATACTGAGAATAATGAAAAGGACTTCTAAAAGTAAATTTGAAGGGAAAATAATAATTAAGCAATAATAAGCATAACAATAACAAAAATAACAAACATAAAAGTTGGAGCACATGTTATAATTTTCCCTCCCTATATTTTATTTCCATCTCTTATATCACAGAAAATGCTCCCCAACCTGGAAAATGTTTTGTGTTTGAGAGGGAAGTGAAACCAAAGATGTAAGAAGTTGTTGAAGTATTGATGAAAAAACCTTTGCAAAATCATGGTAAATCTAAGAGATGCTGAAAGAATGAGAAGGGAAATGTCTTGGTTTTCAAAACAGAGTAAATAATGCATTTGATAACAACATGTTAGTGAGTTTAGTGTCCATCTCCAGGAAAATTCTGGAGATTTCAAGAAAATTCTCTAGACTTAGGTTGCCTAAGTTAGATTATAAAATCTTAGAGAATAAAATTATATTGTTATTAATATTTATATCATCACCTGGGATATCAATACTTAATAAATATTTGATGAATTGAACTGAATTATATTCTAATGACCAAGGTGAAGAGATTCATCATGTTTGAAACTATAAGCATGGCTCTGTCCTGTTAAATTTTTATCTACTATTTAAAAAGGACTAAACATATAAGGTTGTTATTGTTGTTGTTATCGTTTAGTCATTTTCAGTTGTGCCTGACTCTTTCTGACCCCCTGAGGTTTTCTTGGCAAACATACTAGAATAGCTCACTTTACAGATAAGGAAACAGAAACAAACAGTGTTATATGATTTGCCCATGGTCACACAGCTAGTAAGAGTCTGAGGCTGGATTTGAACTCAGGTTTTTCTGACTCCAGGCTTGCACTCTATCCACTGTGCCCTAATCATAGAAGGCTACCCAAGTTGCCTTAAGCATAGAAAGTGTATTTATGTAATTTACAAGTAACACAAAGTTGGCAAAGATAACTAATGGACTGAATTACAAAATCAGATTCTAAAAGTTCTTTATAGTTATAACGATAAAGCAAAATTTTATATAAAATTATAAAAATATTTAAAATGTAAAAACATATTTAAATATGGGATGGGGGAAATACTGACGTAAGCTTAATATGAATCTATAGCTCAATGTGGTTGTGACAAAAGTTAATGCAATCTCATATACCAGAAACATAACATCCAGAAGAAGGGAGGTAATTGTACTGTTCCCTGTGAAGACAATATCTGAAATATAATTTTTGGTTTCTGAGTGCCACATTTTAGGAAGATGATAAATTTGAGAGCATGCAAAGGAGAAGAGTGAAAAGTCTGGAGTTCATGTCATATGAAGGTCAGTTGGAAGGATTGGCACTGTTCAGTAAGAAAAACATAGGAGATTGTGGTGTGTTTGGGGTGATAGAAGAAGATAGCTGTCTTCAAGTTGTTAGAAGTTGTCATGTGGAGGAAAGATTAGATTTCCACTTGGTCTCAAAGAATAGAAATAGGAACAATGAGGAGCACAGTGAAGTGCAAAGATTAGTTGATTTGGAGCTAAAGGACCTGGTTTTGAAGACTCTTGCTGCCATTTCCTATCTGTGATTTTAGGCAATTGATGTGATATCTTACTGACTCACTTTTTCTCCTGTAAACTAAGAAGTTTGCAATAAGTGGCTTCAACGACCTTTAAAACTCTAAAACTATGGTTTTTCTGATTCTAAGTGAATCAGTTTTTGCTCAATGGAGCCCTTCCAGTAATGGCTAGGTAGCCACTCATTACGTATGTCAAGAACAGGATTATTTTTCAGGTGTAGATTGGACTTGATGGGCACTGGAGTACCTTTCAACCCTGAAGTTCCATGATTCTGTGGAACTGTAGTGATTCAAAGGAAAGTAATCAGAATTGAAAGTGATCATGTGAACAATAATTGAAAGCCATGGGTACATTTATCTTGAAGAAGGAAACATATAAAGGAATAGGGAAATGTGCTAGTTATTTTCAAATATTTGAAAGTCTATCACAAAAGAAATTTTGTTTTTCCTATATTATATAGAAGGAAAAATTGGAACTATAATTTTCAAGGAGGAAATCTCTGTCTGTATATAAGAAGGTTTCCTAAAAGTTAGAGTTTTACAAAATGAAATGAGTTGCCTTGTAAATTGTTAAATTCTACCACAGTAGCTGTTTATGTAGTGAATGGATAACCACCTGTCAAAGATAGTGCTAGCTGATTTCTAAGGCACCTTTAGATTTTAAGATCCTATATTCTATATAGCCTTTGTGTCTACTCCTCCCATCCAGTACCCAATGCAATGCAGATACAACATACAAAATAGAAGCTCAATAACTAGTTTTTAATTGGTTGAATAAATGTACTCAATGTGTATTTGCATGTTTTCCCAAACTATAGGTCATTCTCATTTCATCTAAACACAAGCAAATATCAATTGACTACATTTTTGGGAGGTGACCAGTATATTATATTTTCAAAATTGTTTTTAGGGATGTGTATGGTGGTGTATGCCCACAATCTTTGTTAACAGGAAGGTTGAGAATTGGGAACTGATTGAGCTCAGAGATTCTGAATTGAGGTGTGCTATGCCAATCAGTTGCCCCAAATCAGTCTATAATCAATATGGAGAACCACTAAGAATTGGGGAGCATAAGGCTGCCTGAGGAGTAAAGAATCCCAGGTTGGAAACAGAATGGGTCAAAGCTTTCTAGGCCAATCAATAGTGGGACTAGCTCTGTAGAAGCTGTTGCAATTTCAGCTTAGAAGATATAGGGAAATCCAGTTTTTTCCTTCTTTTAGTTAATGGGGAAAATAGTTAATTAACACAATATTAGTTAGTGGAATCCAGTCCAAATTCTAGATGTTAAGTAAGGGAAAAGGAAAATAAAAATTCAAATCTAGACATACAGAAATATAAAGTATTCACAATTTAAGTGAGATAAGGAGACAGGCAAAAGGGAAATGAATAGAAATAATATAACTAGGTAAGAGTCATATCACTGAATTTGAGAATAATTACAGCTTTCATTAAACCACAAACAGAGAGAATAGAATTTTACCTTCAGTTCATTATTAGAAAGAATAGTATCTCCCTAAAATATTGTTAAAAAGGAGTCAAGGTATATAAAAGATAATTAGGGGAAAAGAGGTAGGTGGTAGGACATGTGGGTAGGAAAAGGAAGAAAAGGTATTTTAAGTTGAAGGGAGCTCTTAGAGGCAAAAATTTGGACTGGATTATGACATAGAATGTCATTAATAAATGAGGAAAGAGAAAAAATGTAGTGAAGGGAGCTGATCTGAATGCATATTTTCATCTGTAGATTTTTGAGGAGATCTAGATGTGTAAATTAATGTGAGAGAAGGAGCATTAAGGACAGGGAACAATTAAGGAATGGGGAAAAAAGGTAGGGATAAAAAAGTGCCTGGGATGGAATCCAGTCAATTAATCCATTAACAACAGCATAGTGCCTACTATGTTCTAGCCACTGTGCTAGGCACTGGAGGTAAAAGGACATAAATGAAAGGGTACCTGGCCTCAAAGAATTTACATTCTATTCAGGGAGAAAACATATAGGTATGAATATACAAAATAAAAACAAAATATTTTTGGTGGGGAGGATACTGACAGATAAGGATATCAGGTAAGATCTCATCTAGAAAGCAGTGCTTGAATCAAAATTTCTAAAAATATATTTTTATTTCATTAAATATTTCCAAATTACATGTAATTTTTAAAATATATATATTTTTTTAAATTTGGAGTTCCAAATTATCTCTCTCCTTTGTGTCCATCTCCACCCATTGAGAAGGCAAGCATTATGGTATTGATTATACATGTGAAGTCATGCGAAACACATTTATATATTAGCCTTGTTGCAAAAGAATACAAACACATGCAAAACAAGAAAAATAAAGAAAGTTAAAAAATATCCTTCAATCTCTCCTCAGAGTTCATCAGTTCTCTCTGTGGAGGTGGATAGCATTTTTCATTATGGGTCCTTTGAAATTGTCTTGTATCATTGTCTTGATTAGAGTAGCTAAATCTTTTAAAGTTGATTATTTTTACAATATTGCTATTGCTATGTACAATGTTATACTGGTCCTACACAATTCACTCTGCATCAGTTCATATAAGTCTTCCCAGGTTTTTCTGCAACCATCCCATCATCATTTTTCATAGCACAATAATATCCTATCACAATCATATACCATGTCTTGTTAAGCCATTTATTCTCCAATTGTTGAGCATCCCTTCAATTTCTGATTCTTCTCCAACACAAAAAAAGAACCACTATAAATCTTTTTCTAGATATAAATTCTTTCCATTTTCTTTTATCTCTTTGGGATATAGACTTAATTGTGGCATTGCTAGATCAAAAGTATGCAGTTTGATGGGCCTTTGGATATAGTTCCAAATTGCTTCCCAGAATTGCTGCACCAGTTCACAACTCCACCAACAGTGCTTTAGTGTCCCAATTTTTCCACATACCCTCTGGCATTTGCTGTTTTCCTTTTCTGTCTGTCATGTTAACCAATCTGATAAGTGTGAGGTGGTACCTCAGAGTTGTTTTAATTTACATTTCTCTAATCAGTATTGATTTAGAGTATTTTTTCACATGGCTATAAATAGCTTTGATTTCTTCATCTGAAAACTGCCTGTTCACATCCTTTAACTACTTATGAATTGGGGAATGACTTGTATTCTTATAAATTTGACTCAGTTCTCTACATATTTGAGAAATGAGGCCTTTATCACAGACATCAATTCTGTTGTATTTTGTCGAAGACTTTTTCTGCATCTATTGATATAATTATATGAATTTTGTTGTTTTGATACTGGTAATTTGGCTTTCTTCCCATTTTTTATTCAAATTAACTAGTGGTTTACTATTTAATGGTTTTTTCCATAAAACAGATTGTAGTTTTATTTATTGGTTCAAGATTTTTTTTACTTTCAATTTTATTAATCTTTTCTTTGATTTTTAGGATTGTCATTTTTAGTGTTTGATTGAAGATTTTTAATTTATTCTTTTTCTAGTTATTTTTAGTTGCATTCCCAATGTATTGATCTGTTCTTTCCCCCTTTTATTATGTATGCATTTAGAGATAAAAATTTACCCTAAATACTGCTTTGGTTGCATCCCATAAATCATCACTCTCTTTAATGAAATTAATGATTATTTCTGTGATTTGATCTTTGATCCATTCATTGTTAAAGATTAGATAATTTAGTTTCCAATTAATTTTTAGTCTGTGTTTCCACAGCCCTTTATTGAATGTAATTTTTATTTCATTATGATCTGAAAAGAGTGCATTTAATATTTCTGTTTTTCCACATTTGGTTGTGAGGCTTTTTTGTCATAATACATGGTCAATTTTTGTGAAGGTTCTATGGACAGCACTTTATATTCCCATTCAATTTTCTCCAGAGGTCTATAATATTTAACTTTTCTAAGATTCTATTAATCTCTTTGACTTATTTTCTTATTTATTTTATGAGTTTGATTTATCTAGCTCTGAGAGGGGAAAATTAAAATCCTCCACTATAATTTTACTGTATATTTTTTCTTATAATTCATTTAACTTTTCCTTTAAGAATTTGGATGCTATGCCATCTGGTAAATACAGGTTTAATATTGATATTTCTTCATTGTGTATTGTGCTTTTTAGCAAGATGTGGTTCCCTTGATTATTCCTTTTAACTTGGTGTATTTTTGCTTTTTGCTTTGTCTGAGACAATGATTGCTACCCCTGCCTTTTTTCATTTCAGCTGAAACATAATCTTCTCCATCTCCTTATTTTAAATCTTTGTGTGTCTCTCTGTTTCAAGGGTGTGTGTGCGTGTGTGTGTGTGTGTGTAATCAATATGCTGTCGTATTCTGCTTTTTCATACATTCAGTGATCTGCTTCCATTTCATAGGTGAATTCATCCCGTTCATATCCCCAGTTATGATTGCTAACTGTGTATCCCCTTCCATCCTATTTCCTTCTATTTGTAAATCTTTCTTTTTTATCCTGCCCCTACTCTATAGTCTGTTTGCTACTGACCCCTGCTTTCCTTTATCAGCCCTCTCTTTTATCACAGTGCCTATCTTTATTTCCCTCCCCACCCCCACTTTCCTGTTGGGTAAAATACATTTCTGTATTCAATTGAGTGTGTGTAGATATTTTCCCTCTTTGAACCAATTCTAATGATAGAGAGAATCAAATGTTGCCCCCCACCACCACTATTTCCCCCTCCATCGTAAAAGCTCTTCCTTGAATACTTCTTACATAGGAGATGATTTTCCCCATTTTTCCTCTCCCTTCTCCATTCTCCCAGAGCATCCCTCTTTCTCATCTATCCATTTTTTTAACATCATCCCAACATAATTGACTCACTTTTGTGCCCTCTTTTTATGTAGAATCCTTCTTACTGCCTTAATAATGATAAAATTTTTAGAAATTGCGTGTGTCATCTTCCCACATAGAGAGGTTAAAAAGCTTAACTTTATTGAATCCATTATGATTTCTCTTCCATGTTTACCTTTTTTATGCCTCTCTTGAATCTTATGTTTGAAAGTTAAATTTTATGTTCAACTCTGGTCTTGATATCAGGAATGCTTGAAAGTCTTCTATTTCATTAAATATTCATTTTTCCTTGAAGGATTATACTCAGCTTTCATGGGTAAGTTATTCTTAGTTCTAATCCTAGATCTTTTGCCTTCCAGAATATCTTATTCCAAGTCTTTAGTTCCTTTAACACAGAAACTGCTAAATCTTGGGTGATTCTGACTGTGGCTTCACAATAGTTGAATGATTTCTTTCTTGCTGTTTAAAGAATTTTCTCTTTGACCTGAAACTCTGAAATTTTGCTGTAATATTTTTGAGAGTTTTAATTTTGGAATCTCTTTTAGGGAGTGATTGGTGGATTCTTTTAATTTCTGCTTTACCCTCTGGTTCTAAGATAACAGGGCAGTTTTCCTTGATAATTTCCTGAAATATTATGTCTTCTATTTTTTTTCATCATGGCTTTCTGGTATTCATATAATCCTTTTTTTTTCTTTTGGAGGAAATTAGGGTTAAGTGATTTGCCCAGGGTCACATAGCTAGTAATTATCTGAGGCCAGATTTGAACTCAGGTCCTTTTGTTTATTCATTCATTTGTTTATTTATTTTTGGTGAGGCAATTGGGGTTAAGTGAGTTGCCCAGAGTCTCACAGCTAGTAAGTGCTATGTGTCTGAGGTCAGATTTGAACTCAGGTTCTCCTAACTCTAGGGCTGGTGCTCTATCCATTGTGCCACCTAGCTGCCTGATCAGGTCCTCTTTGACTTTAGGGCTGGTGTTCCTAGCTGTCCCAAGTGCAAAAATTCTTAAATGATCTAATAAATTATTATTAGATCAGTTTCATTTTTTTTTAGTGAGGTAATCAGGGTTAAGTGACTTGCCCAAGGTCACACAGCTAGTACATGTCAAGTGTTTAGTCTGAAGCCAGATTTGAACTCAGGTCATCCTGACTTCAGGGCCGGTGCTCTATTCACTGCACCACCTAGCTGCCCCTAAATCAGTTGTTTTTTAATGAGATATTTCACATTTTCTTCTATTTTTTCATCTTTTTGACTTTTTTATAGTCTTTTTTTAGACTATTTTTATTTAGACTATTTTTATTATTTTTATTTATTATTTAGACTATTCTTATAGACTTTTTTATACTTTCTTATAGTCATTAACTTCCACTTGTCTAATTCTACTTTTTAATGAATTGTTTTCTTCAGTGAGCTTTTGTACTTCTTTTTTATTTGACCAATTCTGCTTTATAAGGAGTTATTTTCATTACTGAATTTTTGTACCTCTTTTGCCATTTGGTCAATTCTATTTTTTAAGGTGTTTTTTTGGTATTTTTTGTGTATCTTTTACCAATTTGTTAATTGTTGCTTCATAATTTTCTTCCTTTGCTCTCATTTCTTTACCTAATTTCTCCTCTATTGCTCTTAATTGATTTTGAAAAAAAAAATTATTTAGCTCTTCCAGAAGTTCTTGTTTGGCTTCTTTCCAATTCACTTTTTTTGAAGATCTAATGCTAATTGTTTGACTTCATTGTCTTCTGAGTTTTGTGTCTTGCCATTGTAGCTTTTTATGGTCAGATTCTTTTTGTTGTTGTTAACTCATTTTTCTATACTATTTCTTGATTTTGAACTTTATGCTAGAGTTGGACTCTGTTCTTGGCTTGGGGCAGGAGGTGGGGGTGGGGCACCATCCCAAGCTTTAGGGTTTCTTTGTATTGCTATTTTCAGACCTAGTTCTTGGGGTTTGGACATTTTCAGTGCTTCCAAGGTGGTGTGATCTGGGGAGAAGTGTGGTCACTGCTCTTTTGGTCTGTGCTCTTGTCCTTTCTTAGGAATGACCCCCTATCCCTTGGAATTGAAATTGATACTGCTCCTTGGGGTCCCCTGTTCCCTTGGAACCAAAAGTGCTTTTCTTTGCCCTTGAACTGTATTCTGGAAGTGGATATATGTAATGGAATTGCCAAACAGGGTATAGTCTTACATCCAATGCAAGCTGGGCGTGAGGGGCCCTATAATGTCTTTCTGACCAGTTGCAAAGTCCCCTTTCCATCTCTGGCTTGGGAGCTCCTGAAACTGTTGATGCTTGTGTTACTATCACCTAGTTTCACCACTGGTGTTTCATCAATGTGGCTTCAGGGCAGCCTCCACAAATCTATTCTTCTGACCTCCTAAGTTGTCTTGGGCTGGAAGAATGTCTCACCCTGACCATTCATTGGCTTTACCACTCCAGAATTTGATTTGAGGCATTTTAAAGTTGTTTGGAAGAGAATTTTGGAAGAGTTCAGCTAAGTGCTCCCTGAGGTATCCCTGAAAGTCCTTGAATTGAGATTTTAAAGAAACAAAAGATTATACAAGGTAGACATGAAAATTTTTTTTTCCAGGGATTCCATAGACAGTGGACAGCCTATGCAAAGGCATAATGATGGTTACTGCAGTGTAATGTGTGAGGAAAAACAAGGACAGACTAGCTGGATCACAGAGTGTAGCAAAGGTTTACAATGTATAACAGGTTTTCAAATAGATAGAGCACTGGACTGGGACTCAGGAAGATCTGAGTTCAAGTCCAGCTTCAGATACTTACTAGCTGTGTGACCCTGGGCAAGTCACTTAGCCCTGTTTGCCTCAGTTTCCTTGTCTTCAAAATAAGCTGGAGAAGGAAATGGCAGACCGCTCCAATAACTTTGCCAAGAAAAAACTAAATGAGGTCAGAAAGAGTCAGAAAGGACTGAACATGACCGCACAACAAACACAAAGTATCTTATATCTGATCCTAAAAGCAATAAGGAATAATTAGTGTTTAATGTGTAGGTGATTGACGTGGTCAGACCTGTGCTTTAGAAAGATCACTTCAGCAGTTATGCAGATGATGGATTGAGTGGGAAGAGGTTTAGGCCAAAATAAGAATTGTTCAGGAATTTTAAAGGAAAATTAAAATATCAGGAGAATCTTTGTTTGAAATCTGCATTGGACATCTGAAAGAAGCATCTTTGAAATACAGCAGGTAAAAGGTCACAAAAGTCGCAACGTATTGCCAATATTATAATATTGCCTTTACATTATCTGATTTGGAGAAACACACTGATGTTGATTAGGCATCATAAATAGCCAATGCCTTACTTTTGGCCTGGTGATTGAACAGTCTGGGGCTTGGGACTCCTAAAATCATTGTTAACACTATAAGGGTAAGGTTTCTTCCCTCACCCCAATTAATGTAATTACAAATGCACCAGACACCTTTATTGAATCAACCAATCAATCAAATCAGTCAAACCTACAGGTGAACAAATCCTTAATCAATTTGAAAGTATAAGGTGCTTTGATCATTGGATGATGATGGATGATGTCAAAAGGACACATTTGGTGACTATATAAAATAGATCAACCCATACCTGTAAGGCTACATATAAAAACAGCAAACTAGTTTGGAGTAAAACACTGGAGTAAAACAGTAAAGCTTAGATTAGGTTCTAGGCTTAAGAGTGTCTTGAAGAAGCAGAAACCTCTATCTGTAACATAGGGGAACAAATGAGCCCGAAGGAAGTGTGACACTTCCTTCTTCTCTCTGCCATTGCCCATGTCATCAGATACTGAACCAGGATCAAACCATGCATCCAGTCAGTAGCACAGAGAGGAACTCATTCAGGATACACTGAGAACAAAAACTTTTGCAGACAGTCATCTAAGGAAGGAAACAGCTTCAAGGAGCATACCTGCTTGAACCAGAAAAGAACTCTACCAATGGACTCACGAAAAGATTTCCAATAACCAGGATTTGTGAGTTAATTTTTTTGGACACACATATTTTCTAGATGTTGTACCTCACCATTATTGTATTTTAGATTTGTGTCTACTCTTCTTACAAACTTTATGTGTATTTGTGGGAGAATGTACCCCAGACTTGTTTTTTTTGGGGGGTGGAGGGTGGAGGTGGAGTGGTGATGATTGTTGTATCAGCAGTCCTTGTTACATATGATCACCAAATACCCTTTCTAAAAGATGATTATATCTGTCTATTAACCAATGGGGAACATATTGATGGGGGCTTGTGAATGACAGTCCCAGAAAACTTAGCTACCCACAAAATTATACCTAGAACCCTGAGGGGGAGAAGAAATCAGGTACCCAGCCCACTGATTCAAGTGGGACTTGAGGACATAGCCCCATAGGGGGTATTACATCAGAAAAGAATAAACAGGGAACCTCTGGTTAGCAGTGAGGTAAAATTTAGAATTGTCCCTTAAGCTTGAATATCAAAGGCTACCATTCACATTGAATTTTTTGCCACATTTTTTAAAAATGACAATTGTGTTGTTTTGGATGACATCTCTATGTTCAATTTGACTGGATTGTTATGAAAAACATTTGTATTTGCTTTTGTCTTGGTGTTTAAATTCCTATTCTTAACTTCGGATTTTCTTAGTTTAGGCATTTAATTATGGTTCAGTTTATAGAAAAACGGATGAAAAAGGGAAGGAAAAAAGGATAAGCTAAGGTTAACTGAGGTCACTCTACTGAGCTCAGTTTAGAGTCTTGATTTCATAGGGCATTTTTCTTCCTCATGTGATAAACTTTGGGTTGTATTATTTTATTACAATTTCAATGGAAATAGTTTTTTTTTTAATTTTGCATAACTTTTTTGAGCCATAACATTATGATGCAAAGTCCAGGCACAAATGTTTGCTTGACTTGCAGAATTTTTTTTTTCAGTCACTTGTAGTAGAACTTCATTTGTTTCCTGAGAGTTGATTTTTTTATACTCAACACCAAGTAAATGAAAGATATGACATTTTACACTTGATGACTGAAAATGGAAAAAACATATCCTTTTTTCTCCCTGTTCTCGTAATTCCATCCTGGCTGGACAGTTTTCTCAGAATTTCCCAAACTCTTTTCACCCTTGTGATAAGACCAAAGTTAGTAAATTTCAGGCTGGAAGGAAATCTCTTTTGGAAAGCCATGAGAATGAAATTGAAGTTAAAATGGAAGAGTAGATGGAACACTTAACAGTGGCCTTTCCTCGAGTAGATGTCAGCTCCATCCACGTCATTCAATCTAATTCAAACCTGATTAAGCTACCCTGAATTCACCTCACCATGTTTTAGATAGAGTATGTTTTCTCTTTGAAGAGGTTTAAACAGGAAGAACAGTGCCTGCAATAGACCAAACTGTAACTCACATACTGAAAAAAAATGTATAACTGATGAGCAATTTCAGCCAAAACCCAGGGAGGATCATTTAAAAAATGTGGGAGGTGCTTAGAAAATGTTATTGTCAAGCCAAAGACAAATAAAATGAGCTATGAGATTAAATCTTGCTGGAATCATTGCAAACTATAGATTTTTTTTGCACAAAAATCTAACAGATGGTTCTAATTAGATATAGGTAGTGACAGTGGCCAGTTTGACTTAATCCAGACCCTGGCCAGCAGTAATGGGAAAAGTCTAAGCTTGCCTACTTTAAAAAAAAAAAAAAACTACATTGATATAGTCCAAGAGAATGAAGCCTAGGGGGAGATGTTAAAAAAACCATAGCTTGAGACCCTTTGTACTTTCCACCTTTCAGGAAGAAAAAAACCCACAGTAAACATAAAAATCTCCATGGCCATGTTCTTTGCTGCCCCATAACAAGTTCCTGATTCCACAAAGAAAGATTGTATTCTCATATCTAATACAGACTCCACTGAAGCATCGAATAGGAAAAATACAGACCATGAAATGTTGTAAATATTTTCCTCTGTCTATACACTTTTTGGTTTCATGGACCTTTTTGTAATAGGTGGATTTTTGTTTTATAGCTCTGTCATTGAGTTCCCTAAAGAATTTCTTTTCCCCATTTACAGAGCTTATCATATTTTTTGCTATCATTTGGACAACAATGATGCCCTAATGAGCATCCTTCATTGAAACCAGTATACAGAAATCTTTAGAACGATAAAATTTTGGCTATGGCTACACTTAACATAGGGGACTGCTAGATTGCTCAGTGGATAGATTACTGGGCCTCTAGAGTAAGGAAGACTTGAGTTCAAATCCAGCATCAGACCTTTAATAGCTGTGAGGGCAAGTCACTTAACCACTGTTTACCTAGGAGGCAGCCAGGTGGCTCAGTGGATAGAGTACTAGTCCTGGAGTCAGGAAGACCTGAATTCAAATCTGACCTCAGACACTTCCTTAACTCTGTGACTCTGGGCAAGTCACTTAACCAAAGTGTGCCTTAATCAATTGGAGAATGAACTGGCAAACCACTCCAGTTTTTTTGCCAAGAAAACCCCATGGCCAGTAAGGTCCACGAGGTCACAAAGAGCTAGTACAAGAGAGCAACTGAATAACAACACTTTGAATAAGCATAACCTTTTCTCTCATTTCTATTATTCCCACTGTTCTTACCTTCCCGAAGGCAAATCTTTACTAAAAGGGACATGTTCTACTTTGTGTGGCTATGTTACTTTAAGCAAATCGTAGCCTTTTTTAAAAGTCTTAGTTTCCTCACATTGTGCGATGAAGAAAAAGATTTGTATCACTGAACAACCTTAGTGCTTTTTCAATTAGTAGTTCATGTCTTCTATTAACCACTCCAACACCATTTGTTATGAAAAATGAAATGAATAAGATAGAAAACAAAGAGGCTAAATACATTTGAATTCTCTTTTTGCTTTGTGCCTAAATTTCGTACATTCATCTTGGTTTCATTAGCACATTTTGATATGAATCAGTGCTGTAAGGCACTACTACATTGTGAATCATTATACCTTTTATGATCAATTAAACTCTGGAGGCTGGGAGTCACTGTTGGGGAGTTATGTACTTGGCTTCAGGATGACCTAGAGTCCAACTCTACTTCAGGTGCTTAATAACTATACGTTCCTAGAGACATCACTTAACCTCTCTAATCTCATTTATAAAATGGTGATAACAATGTCAGCTACTCTATAGGGTTGTTATGAGGAAATGAGATAATCTAAAGTGCTTTGCAAAACTTAAAGTGATATAAAAATGAGTTAATGTTAGTATTATTTTTACATTAGAATACTACAATAATTTTAAAGGGAAAAAATTATAGGGAATTCTACCATAAAACCCTATGTCAAGTAATTTAGAGAAATAATACATGTATTGTGGGCAGTTAGGTGGTACAGTACATAGAATGCTGGCTCTAGAGTCAGGAGGATCCAAGTTCAAATCTGGTCTCAGACACTTATTAGCTGAGTGATCCTGGGTAAGTCATTTAACACATTTATCTCAGTTTCTTCACCTGTAAAATAAGCTGGAAAGGGAAATGGCAAACCGCTCTAGTATCTTTGCTAGGAAAACCCCAAATGAGGTCACAAAGAGTAGGACAGGACTGAAAACAGCTGAACAATAACAAATATATGTGTGTGTATATATATGTATATATATATATATATATGTATTTATAATATGTACATATACATTGTGGTACACAATGCTTTGTATGCACATATAAATATACTAGCTATGCACATGCCTGTACATATGTGCATATTGTATATACATATATGCATATCATATATATAATGAATCTACATTTTTTATTTCAGTAGGAGACCTTTTCTATACCTATCCAGGTATTTTTATACATCAAATAGAAATAAAAACATCAACGAATGACCAAAGCAGATAATTTACAAGTGATTTACAGAGATCACAGAAATCAAAGGTAGAATATGATCTAGGTTTTTTTTTTTTTAATTGTAGTTTCATGGTCAAAGGGGTAGAAGAGGATATCAAGAGAAAACATGTGCCAATCATTGACATGAAATACCACATCATCCACTATAACCATTAAGATCTGTTACTCTTTGCTACTTGTTTCAGTAAATCATTTCTTGATGAGGCTGTGTTGAAAGGAATGATGATTAAAATTGTCTGGCTGTTATTGGGTAATTCAGTGGCATTGTGTGTATTTTTATGTGTGTAGCTGAGTGGCTAGGTGGGTGGGAATATAGTTAGGTGGTGCAGTGAATACAGAAATTGACCTGGACACAGGAAGAGCTACATGCAAATACTGTCTCAGGTTCTCTATAGCTGTGTGAAGCTGGGCAGATTTATTCATCTCAGCCTCAGTTTTCTCATTTGTAAAATAAAGATAATCATAGCAGCTACCTCACGGGATTTTTGTGAGGAATACATGAGGTAACATATGCAAAGTGCTTTGCAAACCTTAAAGAGCAATAAAGTGCTAGCTATTATTATTACGTTTACCCATTTCCTTCCCCTGCCTCATGCACTCTTGTTTGTAAAGAGACTTTCCCTCAAGCTGCGTTTTCCCATACAGAATGGAATGCTCAGTTCTACTCTTTTAACTGATAGTGACAAGATAGATATTCTCGTTTTACTTGAGCTGGGGAATTCGTTTGATCTTGGCAGGAGATCCACTGGTAATAAGAGGTGTCATAGACAGAAATCAGTCTCAGGGGGAGGGGGATATTAGCCACTTTCATTAAATGGAACAAATCTTGGCAAGGCTAAAGGCCTCACCTCCTTTCACAAGTGCCCTAAGGACATTTTTACCAATTCTAATGATGTTTCTTCAATTATCCAATTCTAAGGGAGAATAGAGCTGACTATGGCTACAGTAGGCTCATGGAGCATTTTCCAGCTTATCAAATTTATCTTCGGTTCTCAGAGAGGTAAGAAAGAAATAAGCTCAGACTGGAATACATCCGAGTTGGGAGGGAAACTTAGCCCAAGCCCACCAAGGGAGCTAGTAGCTGACCAGCTATCAACCAACTGGTTGAACCAGACAGGCCACTACTCTGTTTAAGAGCAATGCTTCCCCTTACCTTAACTGATATTCATACTTTTATCTGCTGTGTTATCTATTAGAGCCTGAGTTTGTTGACCTTAGCGTCTAATGAAACTTATTATCACTTCAGTTGAGTTTTTTCTTCATGTGTTAGAAGCCCTCCTGGGAGTCCCTTCTTTCTTTTGTGGCATTCCCTGGGACTCAAGCATGGAAATGGGTGTCAAGACCTTGAAATTATAATACTAGTTCTCTGCTCACTCATTTGCTACATGCAAGTTACTTAACCTCTTTGTAGGCTCATTAATCATTTCTAAAGTAACAACCTCTTTCTCTCCCTAGGGTTTGGTGTGCATTCACCAGGGAAAGACAGTATGTCAAATATTTCTCCCTTCTGAAATAGTAAAATAATTTATACTGAAGAGTATTATAAATGCTAAGTAAATTCCACATATAGACTAAATACAAATATATGATGAGAAGCAAGAGTTTTAGTCAACTCCCTTGACAAAACCATTCTGTGGTGCATTATTTCACATTAATGTAACATGTTTTCTGCTTTAAGTTCCATCTGGCTGGGCTTTCTTAGTGTTAGATTTCTTCAGACAATATAAAAAAAAAAAAACAGAAATTTCCATATACTCCCTTCTTTGGAAGGTCTCTTTCCTCTAAAGTCTTGCCTCCTCAAGCTGCAGGATAAGGTTTTTTTTTATTGATAATCAAATGCTTCTTTTATTTTTTTGAGTTTTGTTTTTGACTCTTCATATCACTTAATATTTTGGGTTTTCCTTTCAATTTTTGAAATTGAAATTGTTGATTAAATATACTAGGAATTTCTGATGTGTTTTTCTATTTTAGATTCCATTCTAATTTCTTTTTCTTGCCTTTAACTGGATGGTAAGACATTAAACTTTCTATTTTGCATTCCAGTGAGATACTGATGTAATCTTTGAATGTCTATCTTCACATCTTTAACAGATTTCTTAAGTAACTTTTGCCATTTTGCTATGGAACCACATTCCTTAGGAATAGTCTACCTTTTCTTCTATAGTTCTAACCACAGCAATAGCTATAGCACATACCTCTTTGTATAGGTACTGGAAAGTTTTTTGCACTCTTTGTCAAATACTTTGGAAGAATTCCTTTGTTAATGATGATTATACCTTTTTTTTAAAAAATTGTGATGTTTGGTAGCTGCAACTTAAATACCAACTGTTTTAAATTATTTTGTTTTAGTGTAATTGGTCTATTAATTGGATTTATCTGATCAAACTAAAAGAACTACTTTTTGATATACCATTTTAAGTATACCCATCTCCTTTTCAAGTCATTCAAGAATATCTGCATTGTTTTTTTCATCCACTGTGTTTTCATTAAGTATAAAGTTTGAATGCTTTTTGGTTCTTCACTTTTTCATCCTTTGCAGTTACGTCACTCTTCAATTTCTGCTCCTATTTTTATCTAATCTTGGTTCAAAAATGAAGTTATTTCTTAATAGGATCCTTGTCTTGCTTTGATCAACATATTGCTGTATGTTGTTGGGTAAGTTGGAACTAAGGATATCATTGACACAAAGTACTATGAAGTCCATATATAACAGTTGAAATGTTTCCAGTTTTGCTATGATATAGTACTGACATAATTAAAGCATTCATATCTTCAGTCCATTTTATATGCATTTATGGTTTGCAGACTTTAGTGGTCAGTGTCATCTCATCAAAGCATTTCTAGCAGGTGGAGTATTGATATCTTTGTTTTGTTCTAAGTTGCCTTTTTGTCATATCAGAACACACAACTCACTTCATTGCTCTCTCCATCAAATTGATCATTTGTAAGGGTTCCAAGTAGATACAAAAGCAACCCCATGAAGTCCTTTTTATTCTTTATACTCACAAGAACAGCTACATAACACAAGTGGCTGAGGGTACCACCAAAATCAGTGGTATCACTGATCTGGTAATCACCAAAGATTAGCTGACATTTTAGGGTCTTGCCTGTCCTTCACAGCTACCATAATATTTTCATGGTACATGAGATCTCTGCTATACATAGAGTACTCTGTCTGGCATTCCTTTACTTTGAAATGCCACTCCCTCTGTAACATAGATGTTGAGTTAGGTTATTTTTTAGCCACTTTTTAAAAAAATGGTTCTCAACATTACCTGCAAACTCAATATAACAAAACATGTACACAGTGAAAAAAAAGTAAAGTAATTTTAAATAATTCAAAAGCCTGTTACTAAATGATCGACCTTATTAAAAATGCTAAGGCTTATAAAATGCAATGCTTATCACCAAGCTTTTATTTAACTTTACTATCTAAGAGAACAACTGAATGGTTTGTGATTACCTGAGATGGAAGAAAACGCTAACTGAATGACGTCTGTGTAATCTTAGTAGGAGAGGGTAACTAGTGAGCAGGCACAAGAGAGAGGAGGATTATACAGTGTGGTAAGAATACTTTGATAATCTATAATGATCCATGATTTTGTAGGTGGGTTCTCCCTGCCTCCAATGAAGACCACAATCTTTCTCCACCCCCCACTCCAAAATCTTCCCATCCTATACAACTCTTGCGCATGTTTTATAATAAATTTCCTAAAGAAGATCAATTGGAAGCCCTCCTCTTATACTTATTGTTTCCCCAGAGGAACATTGTACCATGTGGGTTGCACCTGTCCATCTGTTGTCTCTCATTCTCACTATGTGACTGTTTCAACTTCTTTTTTCAAAAAAATAATCATGTAGATCTAGTGAGTGCTTAGAATAAATATGTGTCTTTTGATTTGAAGACTATCCTAATGTTTTTGCTTTATAGGTTGCTTGTGGGGGAGGGGAGTCAATGAATGAAGGAAAAAAATTATTAAGGGTTTGCTTTGTACAAAGCACTATACCAAGCACTGGGGATACAAATAGAAAAATAAGACAGTCCCTGATCTCAAGGAGTTTACATTCTAATAATGGAGGAAATGACATACATGGACATTTTCAGTTACAAGTCAGATTAAAGGTCCTATGGTCCTTAGGGTTCAGTGGCAAAGCAGATAGTAAAGCCTCTTCATCAAAGTCATTTCCATGCAAAAATTATATTGCTTTCTGATGTAGAGCCATTTGACAATGCTAAGAACTTGAGTGGCAAGAATTTTCTATTGGATCTTCTGTAGCTGTGGATATAGCACCCTCAGGAGTCATTTCCAGGCTTATTTCTACCGGAATTACTTTCTAAGACAAAGGCTATAGGGGCTGAGCTGGAAGAATTGCTATTCCCAAAGCTTTAAGGTTCAGGGTCCTAGGCTGTCTCCATTGAGATCTGAGAGGAGAGGACAGTCAAGGTTATGGTGGTTTGATTTGACTGGCACATGCTTCCTCCCATCTCTTCCTCAGAGTGCCTTAATGTTTCAGCTAGGATGGCTTGTCTTCCCTGGGTGTGGCAGTTGGTAGGTATGATTAGCCCCTTTTCCACAGGAATTACTTCACTGGATGATGTTGTGAGAGTAAGGCTGAAAGTAGGACTTACGCTGTGTGACTCGGGGCAAGTCTCTTAACCCCAATTACATCACCAAAAAAAAAAAATAATAAATTAAATTTTAAAAAAAGAAAGAAAGTAGGACTTATGGCCTGGGATGTACTGAAATTCCCAGGGCTCCTATGTCTATCTTATCTGACTGTTGGTGGCAGTGGATCACCAGTTGTTGCTAGTGGTGATGATGAAGTTGGGCCCCTCTCCACAATTATTTCTCCCCTAAATGATGCCTGGGATGGCTGGCCTAGAAGCAGGTCTGGTGGTCTTGGGGCAGGGTACTGCTCTTCCCAAGGCTCTGGGGTTTAAAATCCTGGGTGATCTCTGTCAGGGTCTGAAGGGAGATGGTTGTGAAGGTGGTAACAGTTTGACTTACCACATGTTGCCTTTTTATTTTTTTTTTCATAGTGCCTTGCTGCTTCAGCAAGTAAATCTGGTGGAGGGGGTGGGAGGTTTGGCATTGTGGAAAGCTATTTAGGATATAATAAGAAAGTGACTAAAATTTCTGTACCATTTGGCTCGGAGATCCCACTGCTAGGCATATACCTCAAGGAAAACAATGATTAAAAAAAGTTACATATATACGAAAATACTTACAGTTTCATTATTTTCTTTTGAGGAAATAACTGGAAAAAATAGATGCCCATTGATTGGTGAATGACTAAACAGATTTTAGTACCTTAATGTAATGAACTATTATTACTGTGCTGTAGAAGTGAATATGAAGTTACAGAGAGGCATGAGAAGATCCATATGAACTGACATAAAGTGAAATAACTGGAACTAAGAAAACTCTCTCTCTCTCTCTCTTCCTCCCTCCCTCCCCATATATATATATGTGTGTGTGTGTGTGTATATGTATATGTGTATATATACTCATATTTATATATAATTGCAATGACTATGGAAAGAATGACAAAATCAAAATGAAATTCTATGAACTTAGAATAATCAAGCTTGACTATAAAGGCAACATAAAAGCATATATATATACACATATCCCTTTTTTCAGCAGTAGAGAACTATAGGTAAGAATTACATGGACAGTGGCTTATAATGTTGGAATTACTTGATACATTGGTTAGTTGAAGCTTTTTTTAAAAAAAAGTCCTTATTTTTTATTCTTTGTTATAAGGGATGGCTCTCTGGAGGAGAAAAGAGGAGGAATATATTGAGAGATAAAGGTGGCATAAAAACAAAAGGAATCAATAAAAATTAAATTTTAGAAAACAGAGAATTTTACCAGATGATCTCTCATATCCCCGCTAGATCTAAATCTTTGAATTAGAAGTAGTGTAGAGTGGTGGATTTGGTGCTGGCATTAGAGTCAGGAAGGTATGGGTTCAGATCTTGCTTTAAACACCGCTGTATGATTTGGGGCAAGTCACTTAACTTCCTTTGCCTCAGTTTCCAAATTTCTAAAATGAGAAAGTCGAGCTCAGTGTTCTCTAAGGTTCCTTATAGCTCTAAATGTTTGACCTTGTGATCCTTACGCACCCACCATCTGCCTACAGTACACTTACAAAATTCTCAGCACCTGCTGGGCTGGTGGAGCCTTTAATAGGATCAGACAAGAAATTTAATTTATGTTCCTTTCTACATCCAAACTACTCTTTGAGGTTTTCCAATCTGTTTGTAACAAGATATAATCTTTTAAATCTTCATCTGGACAAGTGGTACATCTGGACTATTAACTCCTTCCATATGATTCTTCATTTTCATTCTTATCTTCTAGTCATTATTCTTCTACATTAATTGCATTGCTATGTTGCCTGACTTGGTCTAACCATAATGTTTTGCAGCTGGAAACTCTGCTGTGTACTTAGCACATCTTGGTGCAAGTGAGTGGAGATCTAATTTTGATGTATTGGCTGTTTTCTTTTTCACAATAATTTTTGGCACATCAATATTGTATTTTAGACTGTATTGTAATGATGTCTTTCATTCTGGAGCTTAACAGAAATGTTAGCAGGTTCTTGTATGACTACATCTGCCAATTTCCACCCCCAGTTCTTGAGGTCAAACAAGGTTCTTGACTGCTTTACAAAAATGACAATCTGCTTTTTATTTTTGGCTGAATCTTTGGTAATTTAACTTGAGTCTTTGATATTGTGTGGATCAACAATGTGGCCAGAACCAGCAGCATCCGCACAGCACCTAAGCACATGAAGTGATCAATCAATCAATTAATTAACAAGCACTTGTTAGGTATCTACTATATTCCAGGTATTATGCTAGGCACTGAGTAGATAATGAAAAAAAAATGTAACCATTTTGACTTTCAGGGAGCCTATATTCTATCAGGAATAAATATCTTAATTGAATAATGAAGGTACAAAACAACAGTGATGAAAGCCCTTACTAATTTATGCTCTCTAATCACTAGTGGGCCCTCACATAACCATGTTTTTACTTAATTTGGTGGAAGTTCCAAACACATTCCCTTGAGCAGCTTTTCAGACCTTTTATCCCCTTCTCAACCCCTCTTCTACTCCACTCCCACTTGCTATCTGGTGTGGGATCCCTCATCTCATAGAATCACAGATCCAGAGCAGAAAGGGACCTCAGAAAATACGAAGTCCAACTAACCCCATAATTTTACAGTTGAAGAATTTGGGGCCCTAGAAAATAAATTGCTTTGCCTAATTGCCACACAGGTAGAAAGCATTAGAGGTAGAATTTAAACTCACAGCTTTTGAGTCTCAAGCCAGTGGTCTTTCTTTTCCTTCCCAGACCCCTGCCTTTTTATTTTTTTAACTGGACCTGTGATTTCATTAGTAAGGAAACTCTTTGTGAACTTTCCATACCAATGAAGATCAGTACTTTGCCATCTAAGAGAGCTGCCTACCAACACTGACAGGTTAATTCCTTGTCCACATTCACACAGCCAGTATGTCAGGATGAATAATATATATGCAATGAATTCCTTCCATATCTCTGGCTTTTGAACTTGTTCTCTTTTTTTAAGGGTCAACTGAGATGCTATGTCCTCTATGAAACCTTTCCTACTGGTTCCAGTCAAAGGCCATCCCTCTCTCCCCTAATCTCTCAACCATCTGTGTTAAAGCATGCCTATTTACTAACTACACTTTTATTTATTTTTCAGGTAACTGACTTTATTTTTTTTTTACTTAATAGTATTTCATTTTTTCCAATTACGTGGAAAGATAGTTTTCAATATTCATTTTTGTAAGATTTTGAGCTCAAAATTTTCTTCTGTCCTCCCTTTCTTCCCTTCCCCCTCCCCAAAACAGCAAGTAATCTTATATAGGTTATATGTGTACAATCATGTTAAACATATTTCAACATTAGAAATGTTGTGAAAGAATACTCAGAACCAAAGAGAAAAACCATGAGAAAGAAAAAAAAAACAAAAAAAGTAAAAATAGTATGCTTCAATCTGCATTCAGACTCCATAGTTCTTTCTCTGGATGCCATCGGCATTTTCTATCATGAATCTCTTGGTATTGTCTTGGATCATTGTATTGCTAAGAGCTAAGTCAATCATAGTTGATCATCGCACAGTGTTACTATTACTGTGTACAATGTTCTTCTGGTTCTGCTCACTTAACTGAGTATCAATTCATGTAAGTCTTCCCAGGTCTTTTCTGAAATCCATCTGTTCATCATTTCTTGTAGAACAATAGTATTCTATTACATTCATATACCACAACTTGCTCAGCCATTCCCCAATTGATGGGCATCCTCTCAACTTCCAATTCTTTGCCACCACAGAAAGAGCTGCTATAAATATTTTTGTACATGTGGGTCCTTTTCCCTTTTTATGATCTCTTTGGGATCTTACCACACTTTTAAAGGAAAATATATATATATACCTTATACATAAATATATGCTGAGGTTTTTTTTCCTCCTGTTTCTAACATTTAGCTCGGTACGCATGCTTAATAAATGTTTGCTGAATTGCCTTGAGTAATTTTTATCCTAAAAGACAAAAGCAAGAGGATTATAACCAGGTTTACTTTAATGTTTGTTGTAGGAAAAGTTAAATTCTGGATCTTAGACTTATACATTCACACATTGTTAGAATGAGAAAAGACTAAGACCTCATCTAATATAGTGATTCTTTAACTGTTTGGTGTCATGGCTCCCTTTGTCAAGCTGATAAACCCTGTACAATCATCTCAGACTAACGTTTGTAAATGCATAAAATAAATGAGATTACAAATGGAACCAATAGTATTGAAATGCAGTCATCAATTTTTTTTTTTAAAGTTTACAGACTCAATATTAAAAATCCATGATCTTTGGGCAGCTAGGTGGCACATTGGATAGAGCACCAGCCCTGGAGTCAGGAGGACCTGAGTTCAAATCTGGCCTCTGACCCTTGACACTTACTAGCTGTGTGAGCCTGGGCAAGTCACTTCACCCCATTGTCTAGCCAAAAAAAAAAAAGAATCCCTGATGTAATCAAATCTTTTTAATTTGTGAATGAGAACACTGAGGTCCAAAGAGATTAATTAACTTTCCCAAGATCACATAGTGAGTTAGTGATAGTCAGGTCTAGAATGTGGGTCTTCTTCTTCCTCCTCTTCTTCTTCTTCCTCTTCCTCTTTTTTCTTTAAATTTTAAACTTTTTTCTTTAAACTCTCAGTAACTCTCTAAAGTAGGTGCTATTATTATAACCACTTTAGAACTGAGTAAACTGAGGCTGAGAGGTTATAAGGGACTTGCTCAGAGTTATACAACTAGTATCTGAGTGAGGATTTAAACTCGTCTTCATGATTTCAAGTCCAGCAGACTGTCCACTTTGTTATCTAGATGTCCTTGCATTGTACAGAATGAAGTTATTTCCTGAATTGGTTGATTCCAGTAGGGCTTGTTACATTCTGCTGTGCATCTAGACAGTGGGTGAGCTGTATTGAGGAAACTCAACACAGTGACTTAAGAAACAGAAATAATACCTCACTGTGAAATAGAAACTCCTTGAAAAATGTTTTATTGACATGTTTTGTTTTTTTTTTTTACAAACATTTCCGGATCACTTTCACTCTGCGAGATGTAACAAAGTGAAACAATAATGAATAATAAATGACTTTCTGAAAGGGCATACAACATTTCAGATCTATAGCCCCTCCCCATCCCTATATTTAAAGTGTTTTTAATATTAGCAAATCTCTTTTCCTTCCCTCTCAAAACCCACCCAATTGCAAAACAAAAATAAAAATAAATTCTTTGTAACAAATATGTATAGCTACACAAAACAAATTCTGTCACTGGCTATATCCCTCAATATACATCCCATTCTGTACACTAAATCTATAACCTCTCTGTGAGAAGGTGAATACCATGTTTCGTCACTGGTCCTCTGGAATTAGGAATGGTCATTTCATTGATCATAATTCTTAGAAGTTTTAAAGTTGTTTCTTTATATTGTTATTATTTTATATGTTATTATTCTGGTTTTGTTCACTTCATTCTGTCACTTCATGCAAGTTTTTTCATGTCTCTGTAAAAAACATTTTTTTCCTCACTTCTTAGAACAAAACAGTATTCTATCACATTTATATAGCACAACTTATTCAGCTATTTGCCAACTAATGGACAGCCTTTTAGTTTCCTTTTTGTTTTTTTGTTTTGTTTTTGCTAGAACAAAAAGAGTTACTATCAATATTTTTGTATGTATAGGACCTTTTTCTATTTCTCTTTTGGGTATAGGCCTAGCAATGAACAAGACTTGTTATTTGATGAAATAGAATCTAGATGTTATTTGGCTCATTAAAAAAGAAAAAAAAATTACATAAAGATACCTTAACTTTTTAAAAAATTTTCTCCAGCAGTTATCAAGAATTTTCATTTCTTAAAGTCCATAGAGAAGAATTACTTCAATTTCATTGAAAGAGAAAGGACAACCAGAATTGGATTAGAGTATCACGCTGGAAGCCCGGGTTGACATATTTTCTCTCCCACTTATTACATGTGTGATTATGCACATCATTTCACCTCTGAGTCTCAGTTTCCTCATCTGTAAAATTACGAGTTTCTCCTGGATGCTCTCTTAAGTCCTTTCTAGCCATAGCCCTATGACCATAGTACATAGACATGCATATTTTACCACAGTTTTCTGAGAATCTGAATCAAAGGAATTGCTGCTCCTGAACTCTGTCCCGCTAGCAACTCATCTAGTCTATACTTTACTGGAATGGGCAACATTTGAGCCCAAAATAGATGAGTTTAAGTAGTACAATGATGAGTCCATGGACAGACACTGGTTACCCCCCATGCCACAAGCCTAGAGTCTTGTCTGTGCTCTGACTTCATATTATGTGTCATACTTTGCATACTTTCTTAGCAGCTACTAATTCTAGGTCTAATCACATTTTGGGGTGTATTTTTAATTTTTTTTAATTTTTAGAACTCACTTCATTATAAAATCAAAACAATTGCTCTCTATCAAATACATATGCATATATTATATATATGCATATTTACTCAATTCAAAATTCCTCATATTTCAACTTAATTGTGTGTTGATCATCACGTGTTATATAGAAAGTTACCCTTTTGGGGCAGCTAGGTGACATTGTGGATAGAGCACTGGCTCTGGAATCAGGAGGACCTGAGTTCAAATCCAACCTCAGACACTTGATTACTTGATACTTACTAGCTGTGTGACTCTGGACAAGTCACTTAACCCCAATTGCCTCACCAGTTACCCTTCTAGTCAGGAAGAGCTAGGATCAAATTGTGCTTCTGATACATAGCGGCTATGGAACCAAGAAAATTCCATTTAGTGCCTCAGCCAACTCTCTAAGACTATTCATTGTGGAACAATTACTGATATACTTTGATAAAGGGAATTTTCTCTTCAGTTTTTCCCTACACCAATTAAATTACAGGTCCAAACCTACACTATACTGATTCATGCTATTTGCACTATATCAATGTGTTGATATCTCAGTGGGACATATTATTTTTAACTTTTCACTTTCCTAATTACCAAGAAGTTTATTTAACATATTGATGAGTAAGTCTATGATAATATAAATATTCCTCCTGGGAACTTGCCACAGTTTGGCACTCAAATGTTATAGTTTTCCTAAGAACCACTCAGAATTGAAGGAAAATAAAAACCTTTTAAAACAAGCAAATTTCTGTCCCATTATTTATAATCATTCTTAAGAAAAAATAAATGAATGGATGAATAGGAATAGTCCATAGAAATAGCTTTTGCTTCCTTATCACACTTACTCACCAAAGACTTGTGATCTGGCTTCCATTTTCATTATCTACTACTCTAATCTAAATCACCTAATACTTCTTAATTGCCAGATCCAATGACTTTTTTTTTTTTTTTTTGATCCTCAAGTTCCTTTAATTTTCCACAACATGTGAGGATGTTGACAATGCATTCCTTCTCAATACTGTCTCTTCCTTTGGCTAATGTGATAATGTTCTCCCTTGCCTGATCTGACAGATCCTATTCTTTCTCATTTATGGGTTTATCTTTTTTTTCCTGCTGTCTAAGTAAGTGTGTTGCCCATGACTACTGGCAGACTTCTTGTCTTGTCTTCTCTTGTCTTCTCTTGTCTTCTATTCTCTTCCTTCTCTTCTCTTTCCCTTCCTTACCCTACCTTCTCTTTTCTCCCTACAAACTCCTTTAGTGTTTTCTTATAGGCCCCTAGGTTATACAGTGGATAGAGAGGTGGGCCTCCTGCAGTCAATGAGACCTGAGTTTGAATCCAGTTTCAGTTACTAGCTATGTGATCCTGGGCAAGTCACGTAACTTCTGCATGCCTCAGTTTCCTCAACTATATAGTGAGGAAAATAAGAGCACATACATTCCAAGGTTGTTATAAAGTAGTGAGGAAATATTTGTAAGGTAAATGTTAAAATATTTATAAAGCACAGTGTCTAGCACATAGTTGTTGCTTTAATAAATGTTTTCCCTCCCCCTTTACTTCCTCCCTCCCTCTGTTTCCTTTCCTTCTTCTCTCCCTAGCTACCTCCATCTCTTCCTTTTTCTTCCTTCCTTCCCTCCCTCCCCTTCCTTCTTTTTTCTTCCTTCCTTGCTTGCTTCTTTCCTCCTTCCTTTCATCCTTTCCTCTTCCTTTTCTCTTCCTCTCTTTTCCTTTCCTTTCCTCTCTTCCTCCTTCTCTTCTCTCCCTCCCTCCCTTCCAAGGATTTATGGATGACTTCAGTACACTACCATTAAGGTAAGGTAGACATTGAAAAGAGAAGAAAATAACCAATGCAGTGAATTTATGTGGCTCAGACTTGGGGGGGGGGGGAGAGAGAGAGAGAGAGAGAGAGAGAGAGAGAGACAGACAGACAGACAGACAGACAGACAGAAAAAGAGAGAATGAAAAATGGTGGCTCACAAGTTTCCCTCCAGTTTTAGATTAGCGACCACAGCATAGTGCTTTCCAAGTTGTGCAACTGATGACTCATCCATGTAAAAGATCCCTTTCTCTTCTGTAATAATAAGAAAGGGACTCCAGCTTGGTTTAAAATGAGGAGTTTGGGAAAGGAGATTAGGTTGGTGACCCAAGTGCTCACTGTGCTCTAAATGAGAGGCATGATTAAGACAGCTTGCAATCATTCCACTTTTTTTTTATGTCAGTATCTCATACAAGACTGTCATTAGGCCTCTGCCCTTTAGGATCTTTGTCCCCAATCTAAAGAGGTCCCTTCTATACAAAAAGATTATGATTCTATGATCTGGGGAGTTTTGCATGACTCATCAAACAGTCACTATTGGCCTTGTTGACAAGAACAGACCTTCAGCCTGAGAGATTCATCATCTTCTCCAACATTATTATTATTATACCAACATCTGAAAGGCAGGAGAGGAAGACAGTGGGAAGACAGAGGAAGGGCCAATAGTTAAGGAAATGAGTAACAAGAGTCAGTAAATATTTCAGGAAATTTCTAGCTACTTATAAAAAAAAGTATCAAAAAAGCCAAGATGTGTATAGGACAGCAATCTAATTTCTTTTAATTTAGGTCTGTGCTCCATATACTATAACTAGCGTTCATCTCAATAATTTTTAGATCACTTTTTATTAATATTGGGGGTTTTGGTTGGAGTGAAAAAAAAGATTGTTTTATTATACAACTAAGAAATTGAAAATATTTAGAAAACTAAAAGCCACTAATGACAAATTATCTGTCTTCTGGCAAACCAATTAATAGCAGTTGGGAGATTCCAAATTTTATTCAATATATGAATGTTGTATTAAAATTATGGGATGGCAAATAACATGTCCCAGTGTTATCAGGTTATTTTGAAGCTCTGCTCCTCTCTCACCCCGCCCCCCACATAGTCATTATACAATCTGGAATTAGCACCAATGATTTGTTAATTTTTTTTCCCTTTGCAACAAAATATCGAAGATGATAACTTCTTCCCTTTTGCTGTATAAAGGTTTTGGATTCTGCCTATTACGTGAGAGGCACTGTGCTAGGTGCTTACAAATATTATCTTATTTGATCCTCACAACAATCCTGGGAGGCAGGTGCTATTGTTATCCTATCTGACAAAGGAGAAAACAGGCAAACAAAAGTTATGTGACTTGCCCAGGGTCACACTAGTAAGTGTCTAAAGCTGGATTTGAACTGAGGTCTTCCTGACTTCAGGCCCAATATTCTAACTACTTTACCACCTAGGTGCCCCCAACTTAATTATTGGGGAGGATATGTTGAAAGGAGGAACCTGGAAATGAAGAACTATTTTTCATGTTTTCCATATGGATGTAATAGAAACTGACAAGAACAATGATTCCTGCCTTGGAGCATCTATGTCCTTCCCTCCACTGACACCTTGTTACCTGTAGCAGTCTTCTCTTGTACAAGCTGGACTGTTTTTTTTTTCTACTCAAGGAGGCTTTCTGGGGGAGATCTGCATTTTGTATATTTCATTCAACTAAAAAAATTAAGTCCACAATCTTTTTTCTCCTCACTTAAACATTAAGTCAAGGGGAAGGTGGTATATGTCTTTACTCTCTGAAGAGTTTCAGCTGTATTAAAAAAAATGTTGTTTCTTTTCTTTTCTTTAGATTATCTGATAAAATACCCTGAAGGAATGTCACTCAAAAGAACAGGTAGGGGGGCCCAACTTGTATACCACTTGATAGTGGTTTTTGTGGGTGTGGTACATGGTATCATTCTTCTGAGACAGCTTGGGCTGTGGGTGGTCATTCTTCCCTCTTTTTAAAATCCTTATCATTATCAGCCCTGTGGAGATAAAGTTCATTAGTAACTTCTTAAGGGCTCGGGGCACAGTTGACAAAATAATGTTTATGGAAAAGGCTTCTGCAAGCTATTTGGAATTACTAACCATTCAGTATCTTGTCTCAGAATTAAGGATCTCTATTAAGGCACAATTTCATTAAAAAGTTATTTAACTTTAGATTGTTTTTTAAATTGGTATGGTAATGAGATATTATTGATAAGCTAACTTAGAAGGATATTCATCTTTTCAAATTATTAGAGGTTTGCCAGTTTTGTAATTTCAAATCTGCCATTTTGAATTGAATCTCATTAAAAGTACAAGTTGTATGCATATATTTATGTATGTATATGTGTGTATGTATGTCTATATATATACATAGGTACATACATTTACATATATATGTATATATATATATATATTTGGTAACCATACACACACACATATATGTTGGGGGAGTGGATCTGCAATTTATTAGTTTGGAATTTCTTCTTGTGGAACTGCCACTTTCCCCAAACTGAATCCAGGTCAGCAACTCACCTATAATCTATATTTTTAAGACAATTGCTCATGTCATTGAGATCAGAGATTTGTTGATGGTAATAGAATGGGCATGAATCAGAGGTAGTACTTGAACCCAAGTCTTTCTGATTTCAAGATGTGTGTAGACACACATATAGATATACATATACAATATACAAACATGAATATACAAGTATATGTATATTATATCACATAAATCAATATCTATCTGTATGGTTGTGAAATATAGCTGTAGAAATAGGTCTCTCTCTCTCTCTCTACACACACACACACACACACACACACACACACACACATTTAGATGATTCTGTAATAAAATTTTGTAAAATTTGATTTCGGAGTGTTTGCAATGTGAATCCAAAAATTAGGTGCCACAATCAATATTTATGTCATGTCTACAAATAATAAAAATAATTAATATTTAAGTAATTCCTTGAGTCTTACAAATCACTTTTCTCCCAACTCTGTGAGGGAGGTAGTATAAGTATATTTTATGTCCATTTAGAAAATGATAAAAACCAAGGCTCAGAAAAGTTATGTGACTGATTAAAAACCATTCAATTGATAAGTGAAGAGACAAATATTAAACCCAAGTTTTCTAACAGTAAATCTAAGCCTAGTGTTCTTTCCACTACAACACTTCTTGGATTCTGTGAAGTTTATTATTATATACTAGGTATTTAAAATATATTTAGGATGGGGCCTTGAAGGACATAATGAGAAAAGACAATTGATAAAATTTCCCATAAATAGCTAATGGAATTTAAATAATGGAAGAGTCCTAGAAATAATACCTTAGATGAGAAAGGACTAAGTATAGAAATATTATCTGAGAATTCTGGAATCACCCCCCAATCCATTTGTGGTTAAGTAATTTCAGGCAGAAAGGTAGAAAGTAATTCAAGGAAAGGAAAATAAATTACACTTTCAGATTTGAATCTGAGACATTTGAATTATGAAGAGTGGTATGAAGAATTAAAGTCTGGAAGTATTTGCTTCCACACATTTATCTTCCAACGCCCCATGAGACATATGGCCTAGCTACCCCAATGAGAAACTATGCAAATCTTCCCTAAGATATTTTCAGTTTTTGCTCAAAAGAAAAGAAAATTCTGCACAGAAAACATTCCAGGGTTTTTGCTTTGCTCCAATATCAACATCAGAACAAGAAGAATGGGCATCCCCTACTTAAATGAGAAGAGCCAACATGAAGGGCTTGGAACTCATGACAGGAAATCAATTCTAAAGTGTTGAGATAAACTCACCAATTTTCTTCCTTCCACATACTATTTCCACACAAACTTTAACTCTGCATTAGACCAGTTTGATGGGGAAAGAAAAGGATGAAATTACAAACAGTGGTGGCAGATTATCAACATTAGAGGCAATCCAAAAAACACTTGAGACATACAACATTTTCTTTGGATGTATGACATTTTTTTAGTCATCATATTATTCTGTGTTTGTGAAAGGAATAATAAGTTTCCTGGGATACATTTACTGTTGTTAAGAGGAAATGTGGAATGTTATTTTTATGGGGAGATATTAGGTATCCCCTTAGACAAAGTAACACAATTTCATGAATATCTTCTATTTCTGGGCATGGTGGCTGTTGTCATATCAGCTGCAAAGGCTGAGAATTATAGCTGAAGCTAGCCTTGGTCGGAAATCAAAAGCATATTTGCAGCATTTTCTCTCCTTGGAGTCATATAGGACTCATGTGTACAAGATCACCCAAAGTTTACAGCAAAATGAATAATGAAGGTATTCTGCTGTTGACAGAAATTGAAAGAAAAAAAATTGAGTAAATTTGAAAGATATTCTTTAGATATGAAAAGATGAAAACTGAAGTCATATGTAGCTAGGGTGTTCTGCAGACAGCTCAGGAATTAGACAAAAGTTGAGGCGTATGTTATGCAGCTGTCTGAGGTAAAGTCGACGCTAATTTGAAAAATAATTAAAGGCACATTATGTGCATACTTTTAAAGTATATTTTAAAGTAATATCCATAAATTGAAAGACCTGGGGGAATTGCAGCATCAAGCATCATATTTGCAGTCATAATAATTATAGCTGACATTTCCATCCCAGTTTAAGATTACAAAGCAGTATATATACATATGTGTATAAATATGCATTTGAGTGTATATATAATATGCATTTAGATGTGTGTGTGTGTGTGTGTGTGTGTGTGTATGCGCACACTGTGATTTGATCTTCACAACAAGTCTATGAGGTGGGTAATATACTATTATTCCTTTATAGCTTAGGAAATTAAGGCTCAGAAATATTAAGAAAACTTTCTAAGATCACATAGTTCCAACCAAAACTTAACTTCAGGTCAAGTCAAATCAACTAGCCTTTATTAAGTGTGGATCATGTGCCAAACATTGTGCTAAAAACTTGGGATACGAAGAATGGAAAAAAAAAAAAAAAAACAAATGAACAACATGAAACAGTCCCTGTTCTCGATGTGTTCAGTCTAATTGGGGAGACCACATGCAAATAACTACATACAAATAAGATATATAAGGGATAAATTGGAAATTATCTCAAAGTGAAGGCACTGAGATTAAGGAAGGAGAAAGACTCCTTGTAAAACCAGAGACTTTAGCTGACACTTGAAAGAAGCCAGGAGGCAGAGATGAAGAGGGAAATCTTTCCAGGAATAAGGAACAGCCAGTGAACATGCACACCCAGAGTTGGGAGATGAAGTATTGTATGGAAAAAAAATAAGGAAGCCAGTGTCACTGGATCATGTAGACCAGTGGTAGCAAATTTAAATTGAAATGGGCTACTAAGCACATAAGGATATGTGCTCAGGCTCACATTGACTTAGAAAACCACATACGAACATTGTCTGTGTTCTACTGAATTTTTTTTTATTTTGTTAAATATTTCCCAATTATATGGTTTAGGACACCTTCACGGGGCTCATATTTGACACCTCTAATGCAGAATGCCATATTTTACTGCATAATCACCATGGAACTTCACATATAAACAGAGCAGCAATATATTCCCCTGTGACATATTGATAAGCATTTATCTCTCGCACATTGCAAGTAGCGAGCGTTGAATTCTCAGCACACAGTCATTGCCGGTACGTCTCTGAAAGCCGACTCTTGTGGTTTGTTTAGAGCACTGCAGTACTGACAGCATTGTCACTCAACCCAATGAAGGAAGAGAGCCTTAGCCTCAAGGTGAGGCAGCAGGCAAGTGAAGCTGCTATAAGTAAGTCACGCGATATGGGAAGACTTGTATCTTCCCAGGCTAGCTAAACTATACAGTTTGTCTGTCAGCTATACATTAATGTGCAAAGCATTTCTTTTTGATTATGGGTCAATATAAAAATTATTATGCAGGCTTCAAGCTGAAAGTGATTGTGTTTGCTGAACAGCATGGAAACAGAGCTATGGAAAGACAGTTTTCTGTGAGTGAAAAGTTGGTGTGAGACTGGTGGAAACTAAAAGACAAGTAATACCAACACGTTTTTTTTAAAGCTTCACATAATGGTTGCAACCCACTTTGGGGGCAAAATTGGCACAAATCTGTGATGATTGTGCTGTGAAATGCCCTAGGTAGAAGGACATAATTGGTTTTTCCACCCTCTCATTAATCCATCTGTAATGAGACTTTTTTAGGGGAGAGTTTTGGGAGGAGAGCAAAAAACTACCTGTGTTTCAAGCAATCCATGCTTATATCACCCTTTGACTACATGTAGCAATTGTTATAGTGGCAGGTGGTATAAAGCAAGAGATAAGCCATATTTCTTTAATGAAGTCTTTGCTACTAACATATCTCATCCACACTGATTTCTCTAAGTTCCTATGACAATTACAGTGGCACAATATGCTTAAGCATCTAATATTTTCTAATTGTTTCACATGTGTTAGTTCTGTATTCCCAGGTAGATATTATAAACACTTAACAGGGTGAGGGTCAGAAAAAGTGTGCCTTTCCTGTAGTGAACTTGAGTTGAAGGGCCTGAACTGAATTTCCTTTTCCACGCAACCTACAGTGATCCCAGCTTTGGTCTGAAGATGTCTAATGAGGGGAAAACCAATACATTTTAAGTTGTTTTTCAGTAGGAAGATTTTCCTTACCTTAAGTCTAAATTTGATTATTTTCAACCTTCCCGCATTACTCCTGGTTCTTCCTTTGGAGGAAAGCCAAAGAAGTGTGATGGCTAACTTCTCATCCTCACAATAGCCCTTCACATACCTGAAGACAATTATCATATCCTTCCTAAGTCTTCTCTTCTCTGAGCTCAGCATCTTCAGTTCTTCCAAATATCCCCACATGGTATGAACTTGAGGCCTTTCATTGTCTTGTTTCCCTAACTCTGATGTTCTCTAGCTTATCGATCAATCAAGCAGTCAGTTAATGAACATTTATTAAGCAACTACTTTGTTTACAAGCACAATATCCTTTCTAAAATAGGTTGTCTAGAACTGACCATAAAACTTCTGATGTGCTCTGAACAGGGATAATTACAGTAGAAATATCAATGTCTGCTATAAGAAACTATGCTTTAAAAATTTCTGTCTCATTAGCCTTGGGCACAGGGAGGGGCAGACTGCTATATCACACATTTTTATGATTTTGAGCTCACAATCTACTAAAATTCTTACATCTTTTTTTCTTAATTTAAAAATTTTTACATTTAAATTTTTATTGATAATTTGCTTTTATATTACCTTCATTTTCCAATATATACCTCCCTTTCCCTTATTCAGGAAATCATTTCTTATAACAAAGAATAAAAAAAAGAGAAAGAAAAAAATAGTTCAACAAAACTAACCAATCCACTAACTGAGTTGGATTGTATATGTGGAGTTCTATACCCATAGTACCCCACCTACTCAATGTACGAAGGGAAGTTTATTCTCATCTCTCTTCTCTGGGATCAAACTTGGTCAAAAAAGTTTCACAGCATTCCATTTCAGTGTTTGTTATTGTCTTTTCCATTTACATGGTTGTAGTTGTATGTGTGTGCATGCATGTGTGTGCGTGTGTGTATACACCTCTGTTCTACTTCACTTTGCATCAGTTCATATGTCTTCCCATACTTCTCTCTATTCTTCATTTCCATCATTTATTATGTCATAATAGTTTTCCTTTACATGTGTGTACAAAAATCTGCTTAGCTATTGCCCTAGTGAACGGGAAGCTATTTTGTTTCCAATTCTTCGATACTACAAGTCTGTAACAAATATTTTGCTCTATATGAGACCTTTCTTTCCATCACTGATCTCCTTGAGGCATTTGGATTCTTTCTGATCTTTTTTTTTTCAAGCAAACTCCATAAGTATACTAACACCATATTGTATTTGTAATGTACCATGTAAGACTTTACATTTTTCCCTGTTGTATTTCATCTTATTATTTTTGACCCAATGTTAAAAATGCAAGATATTTTTGAATCCTTACTCCTCTGGTATGTTGGCTATCCTTCTCAGCTTAAGTGTCATCTACAAATTTGACAATCATGCTATGTATACTTTTATCCAAGTCAGTGATCAAAATGCTAAAGAATACATGGCCAAACACAGATCCCAAGACCACTCCCTGAGACACTCCCTTTTAAGTTGACATTGAGCCACTAATTACTACTCTTTGGGTCCATCCATTCAGCCAATTCTGAAATCACTTAATTTTACTATTGTCTAGCCCACATCTATCCATCTTTTCCATAAGAATAGCATGAGGGATGCTTTCTTTTTTCTTTTTCAGACATAAATTACTCAAATCCTCTGTATTAAAAAGACAAAGCAAAGAGTGGGAGACAACACACAAAGTGATTGGGAATGACTAAACAGATGACTAAAAAAGTTTTCCCATCAGTTGTAATCCGAAGCCCAGAAGCTGGAGACCACTCATTTAGTTAGTCCAATAGTGTCTAAGATTGTTAGTCTCTTCCGGGCAGAGAAAGGAAGAAGGAAAGAGAGATAATACATAAATTTCACCTTGCATCTTGAAAAAAGAAATTATCCTTCTCTCCAAAGCAATACTGTTATATAAGTTCATGCTCTTAACAGTGTCCTTAGGAGCCATTTATTACTTATGAACAATAAAGCTAATTTGTTAATGGATATGTTTTATCTCCACATTCAGTTGGGTATCTTACTTGTCTCCTGAGGAACCTGTATGAGGATCAAGAAACCAGAGTTAGAACTGAATATAGAACAACTGATTGGTTTAAGATTGGAAAAGGAGAGGCTGGATGAATCAAAAGCCAGAATTAAGGTTGCTGGAAAAAATAGCAATAATCTCAGATATGCAGACAATATCATTCTGATGGCAGAAAGTGAAGAAGAATTAAGAAGCCTCTGGTGAAGGAAGATAATGTAAAAGCTGGCTAGAAGCTTATCGTTAAAAACAAACAAACAAACAAAAACTAAGATCATGGCAACTGATTCTATCACTTCCTGACAAAAAGAGAGAACAGAAATGGAAGCAGTGTCAGATTTTATATTCTTGGGGTCAAAGATCATTGCAAATGCTGACTGCAGCCATGAAATTAAAAGACATTTGCTTCTTGGAAGGAAATCTATAGCAAATTTGGACACTATACTAAAAAGTAGAGACATCACCTTGTCAACAAAGGTCCATATAGTCAAAGCTGTGGTTTTCCTAGTAGTATGGCTGTGAGAGTTGGACAATAAGGAAAGCTGAGCACTGCAGAATTGACTCTTTTGAATTGTGAGGCTGGAAAAGACTTTTGACAGTCGCTTGGAGAGCAAGGAGGTCGAATCAGTCAATACTTAAAAAAATTAATTCAGACTACTCATGGTAAGGACAAATACTGACACTTAAGCTTAAATACTTTGGATACATAATGAGAAGATGAGATTCACTGGAAAAAAATCTGATGATGGAAAAGATTGACGGCAAAAGATTGAAGGCAAAGAATGAGATGGATAGAGAGTGTCATGGAAACAACAAACATAAGCTTGGACAGACTTCAGGAGATGGTGGAAGATAGAAGGGTCTGGTGTATTATGTTCCATGGGGTCACAAAGTGTTGGACACAACCGAATTAATGAATAACAATATTAATTATCTCATATTTATCTTCTTCAGCAATATAGATCATATTCCAGATAGTGAAAACAAAAAAAAAAATCTGCTACTAGAGCAAAATCTTTTAACAGTCTTTGCCCCTTACAACATACATATAAAATCTGATTCATTGATATCCCTTTCTTTTTTCATGTGAGTCTATTTGGGAAAGGGCTTTTAAGAAAACAGTTGATAGCAGTGGTCAGTCTTAAGGTGATATCCTCCTCTGAATTCCCAAAAGATGAATTGATGGTTAGCATGAATGATGACATCTTCCCTTTTGTCTAAAATGTGGCTTCCTTGACTGTTTATCTTACGCCATTCTAGCCAAGCCTATCTGCCCCAATGCATTTCTTCATAGGAATTTAGTCTGGCCAAAGCAAGGCGTTCTGAGTTTACTCCAACACGTACACAAGCCTAACCTTCTCAACAAGTATAAAAACAAAGCCAACTAGGAAATTTTTATCCTTAATTGCACAAAATATAACTCAGTGGTGGAAATGAGATGAAAGAAAATACCTCTACTTGGAAATGACTGTCATCTATACTGTTTGGTTATCAGTAGCACAATTTCAATACCCTATTAGGGACATCAATGCAAACCACAAAGTCATTTCCAGTCCTACAGAAAATAGCCATGGTCTATCCTAGGGCTTGCCAAGGGATGGTTTTTGTTTTTGTTTTGTCTTTTTGTCTTTGTTTAATTTGGATCAGGTCTTTGATTTACTACCCGAGTTGTTGATCTTAGTTAACAATAAATATGATAGCTGACACCGAAATAGTGTTTTAAGTTTGCAAAGAGATTTTGAAAAGCCTTTGCTCTTTCACCACAACCTTGTGAATTAGCGCTAGAGGTATTAGTATAATCACCCTTTTTCAAATCAGTAAATTGAGGCTAAAAGAGGTCAAGTATTTGCCCATGGTCACACACCAAGGAATTCAATTGAAAATAACTGGGTCATTTCTGCATTATTGTCATATCTATGAAAAACTGGCTAGAACCAATAATTGTGGGTTAGCCTGTCTTTGCAAAGCACAATATCAAGGGATTTATAGGGAAATCGCTCAAATTATAATTTGGATCACAGGGTCTTTCGGGAACTGTGCTTCTAGTGTAACTAGAAAATACTGAACTCTAAACTTCCTCCATAAGTAAGGAAATGATTATGCAGCAGTCATTATTAGGGGGAAAAATAACCCTTCTCCAAAATTCTTAGGTCACCCATGGCATACACTATGTGAGACAGCAAGCATCATAAATCTGATTCACTAGGTGGTAAGATGAGCCTGAATAGAAAGAACTGTGTGCAGGAAACTGGAAGAGGTCAGTGCAGCAGGCAATAAAAATGCCAAGGGTGTCTAGGAGTACAAGATAGGCAGGTGGTACTTGGGGTATTTTCGTGGAAGGTGATGACAGCAGGCAATAGGTAGACAACCAAGAAGGCAGGCAGTTAGTAACAGGGAGGTCAGCAGCAGGGATCAGAGACCTAACTACAGGGGTTCTTGTTCAGAGACCAACTGGAGAGGGGCCACAGGTTTGGAATGGGGGATTTTATTTAGGAAGTGAAATGAAACTTTAATTCCTAGCAAAATTCCAAAATGCATCATTAAAAGGATGATTGGTGGATGTCTAAATAGGAAGCAATGATCATGAAGATAGCTCCACCAGTAAAGGCCTTGTCAAACTAACTTAAGTTTTTAATCTGACAGTATTGTTAGAAAGGTGTAACTGTAGTTAAACTAAATTTCAGCGATGTATTTGACAAAGTATCTCAAGTTATACTTTTAGAAAAGGTGGAGATATGTGGACTGAACAAAAATGCAGTTAAGTGTATTTGGAAGTGGTTGAATGACTGGGCCCAAAGAGTAATTATGAACGAGGCATGGGAAAGTCAGAAAATGTCTCTAGAAGAAGGCTCCATAGATCGGTGCTTGAATTTCTATCTTTTAACATTTTTGTCAGTGCCTCAGACAAAAATGTATTATTTTAGTTAACAAAGTCTAAATCCAAAAAGATGTCAACAGGCTAAGATATTAGGAAGATTGTATAAGCAGAAATTTAATATAGGTAAATGTTAAGTCTGACAATTGAAATGTTAGAAATCAGTTTCACTAGTTACAAGATGATGGAGTCACCGTGAAAAAGCAGTTCAACTGTAAAAAGCAAAACATTTAAAAAATTTGAGGGCACTTAGTAGTAAAAGTCAAACAAAATAGTGAAATTTCAAAACCAAAACCAAAACCTAATGCAACTTTTGTCTCTATTAACCAATCCATGGTACCCAGAACAAGGAATATGATAAATCTGCTTTACTCTTCCCTGGTCAGACCATATCTGAAGTACCATATTTAGCTTGACACAAAATGTATTATGAAGGACATCGAGAATCTAGAATACATCAGCCGAAGGGTGACCAGGATGCTGAAAGGCCTCAAGGATTTCAGTATGTTTAACTGGTAGAGAAGATATAAAGATAAAAAAATAGCAATCTAAGGAGTTGAAACCCTGCCACAGGGGAGGCAATTTAGACTCATTATTGTTTGACCAAGTTGTTGGAATTAGGAGCAATAAGTAGAAGGAGCAGAGGGAATAACTTAGGTTTGTTGTATGTGTGTGGGGGAAGGGAAATGCAATCCAAAATGATCCCATAGTGGGATGGCCTGTCTCTGAGAATGGTGGGATCCCCCCCAATGAAAGTCTTCAAGCAAAGTCAGAATGGATCACTTATTGAAAATGTTTTATAGTGACTTTTATTTAAGAATAGAATTGTCCCTTCCAACTCTGAAATGTTGTTATTCTATTAAGACATAGATGTTATTACTGGATTTGGGATCCAAGGCCCTACCCTGGACACAGGGTAGCCAGGCAAAAGATCAGTTTAGAATTTAGGCTCAAGGTTAGAAGAGGACTAAATTCATGATCAACTTGATGGTGAGGGTAGAACTGTGTAAATTCCTTTGATCTAGGTATGAAACTGGTCAGAAACCCTGGATTGGGACTGTACCCACAGGTGGGAGCTAAGTAGTTGCAGCTGCATGGTAGAGGATGGGGGGGGCAGACAAGACATTACAAGCCGAGTATCACTGACTCAGTAGCTGGTAGTTTATGTTTCCTATGCATAGAAACTGTGTACAACATCACTTCTTGTAGACTCAGTCAGGGGCCATGTAGGGTCCCTAAAATTCCCCTGCATGCTGTGAGAGTGGAATGTCATGAGAGGGCAGAGGTATGTGAAGTCTGTTCCTGAGGGAGGAAATTCCCCTACTGCGCGTGAACCTGTGGACGGCTTCCCTCTGTGAGCTTCCACACGTCCCCCATCTGACCTGTAAGTTAGAGAACAATATTCAGTGAAAAGATCTGGTTTTGTAGTTGAAAAGATGATGGATGCCGTATGCCTCCATTTTAAGGGAGTTTGCACCCTGGGATACCTCTCTCTTTCTCTCTCTTGAAAGAGTCGGTGAGGAAGGTACCATGTGTTGTCTCTTCAGGTGCTGGTCAGCCAAGAATGGAATTTTAGTTCAATAAACTTCACCTACCAATCGTCAGTAAGGTTCCCTGTTGTTCCTATAAATTCTCCTCACAGCTATAACATTGATATAGCCTCTGAAGAAATCAGGCACTAAAAATAGGCCATGCTAATTCATGCCACCTCCCATAAATGTTCCAGAATTCCCTTTCCCTTTAAACCTGCTGCTCTTACAGTGAGCAAATTCAAAACAACAGTGAAGCATAGCGCCAACTGTTAGAAGACATCACCCTGGAATGCTTATCAACACCATTCACCTGAATCCCCGAGTAGATTAATTTAAACTTCCTTTTGCTTTTACTTTACAATCTCAGGCATAACAGCAGCAGCAGCAGCAATAGCAATAATAATATTTCCCACTCCTGCTCCCTAATTGCAGATGTTTTTGAATGAGACTGTTAAGTTGAAATGATTTTCTAATTTCCCTCCAGTTTTTTAAACAAAGCCCATTATTGGTAAATACTCCCTTTCAGGAGTTTAGATAGAAGACTTGCTCCAGATATCCAAAATCAGGTGTTAAGCTATTAAAATGGGGGAAAAGGAGAGGAAGATAAATACACTAATTCTTTCAAATTCCATCCTTGAGCAGCTAATAAAACCTATTCAATCAGAAAGCTCGGGTTTTTTTTTTAATTTTCATTTGTTTATCCTTTTTGTGTCCCAGGATAATAAAGCAAGAGAGCTACAGAGAACAGTCACAAAGACTTGAGCCTTGAAAACATGCCTGTGTTTCTTAGAGGTCAAGGGTAGTGTTTTCATACTCCATTATTGTAGGTCATTTGGGCAGTTATTAACTGCCTGCTCATGAACTATCAATTGGTCAGGGCTAGAATCTGACACCAGCTGTGTTCTTTTTAAACATTTAAAAATAAATGACTTCTAACAAGACACTCTCCCTTCTTATTGTTGTTGTTCAAAAGAACCTGACATACGAGCACTCAATGAACTATGCAGATATGCTGCAAGATTTCCTTCAGAATTCTAAGTGCCATTGAAACCAATCTAATGTAGCAATATATTCTTAGAGTTTCTATTAAAAATTCCCACCAATAGAAAAAGGAATTTTTGTTCCCTTGATGCCTATGGATTTGACTAATTTCTGCAGCATGTGGTCGGAGAGAAAGTGGGATTTCTTTTGCCTCCTCAATTTAACTTGAAAAGATGATGTAAGTCACATTATTTAAATATATTTATTAAGAATTGAACTTATACCACTGTGTTTATACTTCTACGCACTTATCACTTTTTAATTTGTATTAACATTTTTTTGGAGGAAAAAGGGATACATGTCCCTTGTCTCTATTACATCCTTGACTATATCTTACCTGGCTTCGTATCTTCAAACACCTAGCATGGCACCTTGTACATAGCAGGCACTTTTTATGTTTTATTTATTTTATTTTTAATTTATGGAATAAACAAGCATTTCCATAACATAGTATAATAAAAAGATGATTGTACATGAAACTGCAAAGCTATTATGTACAACTTGCTATTCTTTTTAAATATATCAGGTAAATTTCTTTTTGTCCTTTTTTTCCTTCCTTCTCTACCATAGAGATGGCATTAGACACAAATATGTATACACAAATATGTGTGTGTGTGTGTGTGTGTGTGTGTATAAAATCATTCTATACATGCTTCTAGTTATCAGTTCTTTCTCTGGATACAGATAGCATCTTCTACCATAAGTCCTTTGTAGTTAATTAAGGTATTTATAATAGTCAAAATGATTTATTTGCTCAAAATAGTTTGTTGTGTGAATGAATGAGTGCATGAATTTGTAACAAATTGAGGGTGTGAATATGGAGGTGGGGTATGTATGTATGGTGTGTGTATCCCGATGGGTATCCAGCCTTACCAAAAATGTCAAGGGTAAAATGCATTTGTGAAACTCGCTTATTTTAATTGATCCAAGAGAAACACAACATTCCCATGAGATTATGTGGAATTAACTATTAAAATGTAAGCAGGTATAACTAATTTAATGAACCATTCTGGTTTCTTTTTGTCTCATACTGAAGAAATAATAAATTAAACTATTTAGTACTCTTTCATGCACATTTTTAAGGAAATGAACCTCTGCTTTCATTGCTATTGGGAGCAACGATTGAAGAAAATTCCCTCTGCCAATGCAACATAACAACATTTAAATAGCATTTTAAAGTACCCTGCAACTCAGAATTCGGCACACAGTCTAATTAATAACTTACTTCTAGTATGTGTTGGAGGCAACACCTGGACACATCATCCACTCTACATTTGAGGCAATTAAGTGGTAGAGTGAATAGAACACCTTGGAATCAGGAGGACTTGGAGTCTCAACTGATGCTATGTATATCATCTTGCACATCCCCATCTGTAAAATGGGGATAACAAGAGCACCTACTTCATAGGGCTATCAAATGAGATACTATGTGAAAAACATTCAGCAACAACCTTAAAGTACTATACGGATGCTAGCCATTATTATTCCCCACAAGTAGATCTCTGCAGTATGCCAAGCTGCCTTTGACTTTGTACATTATATGTAGTAAAAGTTGTTAAACTGATTCGGATTGAATTGAGTTATAAACAAACATGGTATGACCACTTTTAAGGTGTATTATAAAGGGGATTCTTGTTCAGGTGTGAGTTCAACTAGGTGGCCTCTGAGCTCTCTTCCAACTCTGACACTGCGGTTCTGTAATACCTAACGATTGTTGTTGTTCAGTTGTTTTTTCAGTCGTATCCGACTCTTCATGACCCCATCTGGGGTTTTCTTGGCAGAGATACTGGAGTGGTTTGTCATTTCTTTCTCCAGGTCATTTTACAGATGAGGAAACTGAGGCAAACAAGGTTAAGTGACTTGCCCAGGGTTACATAGCTAGTAAGTGTCTGAATTTAGATTTGAACTCAGGAAGATGAATCTTCCTGAATCGAGGCTCAATACTCTATCCCCTGAGTCACGTAGCTACCCTAGTATTGAAGAATACTTGAGGAATAAATGAAATAGCTTCCATATAGTAATATGAGATGTCTTAGCAGTTTGACAGGAATCTCACAAGTAAATAGTTTAGAAAATGTTGCAAATAGTGGCAAAGTGTCTTTAAAAAAGTATTTTTCCCTAAAATAGTTGTCAACTGTGCAAGTGAATATGTTATCTGGGATCTGTGCAACATTTTAGAGTTTACCAAGTACTTTATGTATATTAATCATATTTTAACCTAACAACAGTCATGTGAAATAGGTTTTTACATATTTTATTGTTCCCATTTTTAATAGATGAGGAAATTAATCTTATAGAGGTTTAATGACTTGTCTGGAGTCACAGAACTAATTAGTATTTAAGAAGTGGGAATTAAACTCAAGTGTTGTTGGCTCCAAGTCGAGCAACATAGAACATAGCTTTTGCTTTATTTCTTTCTACACTTGGTTGTTAATGCTATTAAAAAAAGGAAAATTTTGGCAAGGAATAAGAAAACTTCCTAACAAGTCTAGCTATACAAAAATAGAACTAGACTGCTTCAAGAGGTAGTAAATTCCCCTTTAGTGGTCTTCAAGAAAAGACTGGATGATCACTTTTAAAGAATATTGTGGATAGTATTTTCAGTGAGGTACTATTGGCCTAGAGGACTCCCAAGGTTCCATTGGCCTCTGAGATCCTGTGATTCCTCAGGTTTAGGCCTTTGATTTGCCTTTTTTCAGTATCTTCAATCCTTTGATAAATCTTGTTCTTCTTATTTGGATCATGAAGTTTTTCTGTTATGAACCAAGAGTGACCTCAATACATGCTCTTAGAACAGGTTGATCTCCACCTACCATTGTGTATCGTAGAGATTTTCTAACTGGCATTTGTCATGAAGACTGCTTTGTAAATCATCCTTGTCTACGCTGCAAGGTGTTGAATCCTTGTCAAGACCAGGAATGGTAGGTAGGCAGGCAAGGTTTTGAGTGAAACAATGAATTCAGATTTAGCACCCAGGCACTATAACCATACCTGGTTTCTTGTTCTACTTCTCCTGTTTGGATTAAAAAAATCTGCAGGCAGCTAAAGGTAGACATGAGTGTATCTAGTTTTTAAACAATTCATATTTTTCTGGCTACGTAGGTTCCTAAATGAAATTTGTAAGAATCAAACTCTATGTTGCCAGATACATGAGGAAATGTCATTATTTAGCAAAATTATTTAAAAGTACCAAGTCCATTTGCAAAACAAAGTGTTTCTTTGTAATTTGAATGATTATTCCCCGAAAGTTATTCCTCACCAAAAGACTCAGCAGAGAAGAAGAAATTCTACATCACTATCTTAATGCTTCTCCAAAGGGACTGGGTATAAAAGCTCCCATGCCACATCACCCCTCAGGCTCTCATTGTCAATTGTATAGGCACTGTCTACCTCCACATACTGCTGACCATTCCTGTCTGCCAAATCCACATCTGCTCAGCCTTCTGTCACCATGAAATCCAGGCAGGTGAGTGAGTAGAGATGAATCAGTCAGCCATCCTTCCCGTCACAATAAAATGACTTCCCCTATCAAACAGTAGTTTCTCTGTCCCATTTTGAGCAAACTCCCACCCTCTGCTCCCCTAATGCTAAGTGATTCAGAGTCCTGTTATTCAGAGTAAAAACCTCTCTCTCCTGCTAAACCTTGCCTCATTCTTATTACTATTCAGTTCAACCCTAGTCTTTCCCAATCACTATTCTCTGCTGCCCATCTACATCACTGTGCCCCTCTAGAACATCCGCTCTAGCTTAAATGACTGAGGCAAGACCAGGCAAAAAGCATTTATTAAGTGCTTACTATGTGCCTGACATTGTGCTAAGCATTAGATATACAAATTCAAGAAAAAGGAAAGGCAGTCCTAGTATTCAGAGCTTTATATATATTATGTATTATGTATTGTAATACATAAGCTGACAAGCTGAGAGGGGGAGCAACATATCCAGTGTAGGGGCAAGTTTGGAAGCTCAGAAAATCAGAAGCACAGCCAGAAGGTGATGAAGAGTTGACAGGCCTGGGCATCTCCCCAAAATGGGTCTCCCCAGTGGCAGGAAGGAGAAGAGGGCTGGCATAGCAGAGGGATGTACCAGGATGAGAAGGCTGCAGGGAATGATGGGTATTCCAGGGTGAGAAGGCCCCCAGGGACTGAGGGAGATTCCAGGGTGACTTTAGCTAAGGCATGAAGTTCAAATTTGGAAAATCAGAAGCCCATCCAAGAGGGGATTAAAGGCCAGGCTGTTCTTTTTTAATTTCTTATCTTCAGGTGCTTAAAAAAATCTAGTTTTCTCTGGAAGACATTTCATCCCTTGATATCTTTTCCAGTACAGTTGTTTCTTCTTTTATAATCCCCTGACGTGCTTAGCCACGAGGAATAATTAGGTTTTTCACTGCCTCTTGGAGATCCTCATTTTCCTGCTGACACTCAGCAACATATCTTTCTTTGGCAGTTAAGACCAAAGTGCAGTAGATGGTGGTGGATTTTGAGTCAGAAAGATCTGAGTTCAAGCCTCACCTCAGATACCTACTATCTGTATTGACCCTGGACAAGTCATTTGATCTCTATTTGCCTCAGTTTTCTCATCTACAAAATGGAGATAAGCATAGCACCCACCTTATAAGATATTGTAAGGATCAAATTAGATAATTTGTAAAGCACTTCACACACTTTAAAGTGCTATATAAATGCTGTTATTATTTAGGTTCACTTCATCCATGTTGAGCCACTCATTAGTGGCTTCCAAGTTATTCACCCTTCTTTCCTAGGTAAGGAGTTCATCTGCTGGCCAGTAACCCAACCCCTGCCATTATCTTTGGAAAATTTAATATTCATTCTGAAGTTTCTTTTAATGAATGAATAATTGCACTCTTGAAAAATGAATGCATGCATGAAAGTTAAATAGTTATTATGTTTTAAGTATTGTGCTAAGTCCCAGGGATTAAAAAACAACCAAAAAAAAAAAAAAAGGATAGTCCCTGCCCTCAAAGAGCTTACATTCTAACAGGCAGAGACAACATATATGGAGGAGTAGTGACCATGGACAGATATTTTGATTAGGAAATTTACAGGGATAGTTAATAAAGTCATAAGGAAGTAGATTGACATCCCTTTTCCAGTAGCAGTGGATTTCATTAGAGTTTCAGATCTAGAAAGTTGAGGGTGGGTTTCGGAGCACAGAGGGTATGGTACAGGTGGGAAGGCAGCACTGCTGGAGCACCAAGCCTGATATAGTAGGTCTTTCAGGCTCTCACTAGTCAGGCCCTTGGGCTCCAGGATGGGGCATTCCATAGCTAAGTCTTAAGTCCTCTAAATTGAAGTCTCTAGTCTAGATATCAGTATAGTTGGTGAAATTACTGTGATTGTGTAAACACACTGGCCTGTCAGTTTAATCTCCCTCAATGCATATGACCTTTATTTCTACTCTGTCAAAAAAATAAATAAGTGTATATTAAATGCCAACTATATGCCATGCACCTACAGGGATGGTTACATCACCACCCTACAACTTCATGATCTAGAACTTAGAAATTCCTTTTGATGGTCATACTCTTCTCTTTCAGCATTTTCTCTGTCTCATTCTTCCTAAACCTATTCTTCGTTCTCACCACAACTTGCAATTACTCTATCCAGATCTAATTTCATTTCTGAACTCTTAATTTCAGATTTCTGACTGCCTGTTGGGTAATTCCACACCAACATCCCACAATCACCATGTCCCAAAACAATTGATCAACAAACATTTATTAGGCTTATTGGGAACTGTTCTAAGCCTTGGGGGCACAAACTGAACTCTTCAATTTCTCCCCTAAACCCACCCCTCTTCTTAACTTTCCTAACTGTTGAGAAACCACCATACTATTAGTCATCCAAGTTTGTATTGAGATTGATTTTTTACCCTTTTTTTACACCTTCTAAAATTCAATCAACCACCTTTACAACATCTCTCATATAATAATTGTCCCCTTTTTACACTTATAGGGCCACCAGCCTAACTTAGGCCTTCAACCCCTCTCACCTGGATTACATAAATAATTTCCTAATTTGTCCTTTTGTCTCCTATTTCTCTATCCTGGAATCTTTTCCTCATAGTTAAACAAGAGAGTCCTGAAGGCATAGATCTCATCATGGTGTATTTCTCCCCATGGCTGATCCACAGGGGTTCCTCAATCTCGGTTATATCATGGACCCCCCAGGTAGTTGGATGAAACCTATGGATCAAGTATTAGAAGAAAATTTTTAAATGCATCAAATCAAATACAAGGAACTAAAAACCAGAAACAAAGTAGATCTCATTGAGTGGGGGAATGCCTAAATAATTTGCAGCAGATAAATGAATGGGATATTACCCTTCCGTAAGAAACAGTGAATATGATAAAGAGAATCATGGAAAGACTTAGGTGATCAGACATAGTAAACTAAGCAGAGTACAAAAAACTACGTAATGAACCCAACAATGTAAATGAAAAAACAACCACCACCACAACCACCACAAAGCAACTAAAAGTGAATATTGCAAAATTACAAGGTGATAGTATGGTGGAAAATAAGTGATGGAAGAAGACATCATACCCATTCCTTTATGGAAGTGGGAGTTTCAAACATGTGGAAAATTTACGTATATTTTCAGATTTATTTTTGTGCATTGACTGGTTTTGCTGATTGTTTTTCTCTTTGTCCCCCTTTCTTATTGTTCCTTTAAAATATTCTTTTTTTTTTAATGTGGGTTCTCTGGTGGGAGGGGAGAGATGCAAGGGAAAATTCTGTTGACATAAAATGATATAAATAAAATGCTTTTAAAAACAAATGCATGAGATTACAAAACAAACAAATTCAATTTTAAGGTTTTTTGTTTTTTTGGGTTTTTTTTTGTTTTTTTTTGTTTTTAGTTCACAGACCTCAGGTTATAAACCCCTGCTCTAGGATAGAATACAAACTTTTTTTCTTTTTTAACCATGGATTTCAAAGTATTTCACTTTCTGGTTCCAATCTACCTGTCCAGGCTTACTGTATGTTATTCACCCTCCTACACTATACATTCCAACCTAACTAGATTGATAGCTGGTCTTCAAACTCAACATTCCATCTGAGCTCTTGGTTCATTTACAAAACTGTCTCTGTGCCTGGAATGCACTCTCTCCTCATCTTGGACTTTCAGAATTCTGTACTTTTTTCAAGGTTCACCTCAGGGGCCAACCTCCCCTGAGCTATTCAGTTATTACTTCTCACTCCCTCCTCCCTCCTAGACTCATATTGTAAGTATACTCATCTGTGTAAATATTTATTCCTCCCCAATAGCTCAAGAGCTTCTTTAGTTTTAACTAGCAATTATTAGGTGCATATTATGTGTCAGGTATTTGATCTTCACAACCACCCTGGGAGGCAGGTCCTATTATTATTACCCTCATTTACAGATGAAGAAACTGAGGCAGACAGAGGTTAGGTGACTTGCTCTGAGATCACACAGGACTCAGTTTTTTCTCACTTCAAGTCCAGAACTCTATGCACCCAGCCTACTATTAGGTCATGGATTGTTTTGTTCTATCAGTATTTTTTGCAAAACTGATATCTGCAAATTTCATTAATTTTTTCACCTTCTGGACAGACAGGGACACAATTCTGGTGACTATTTATTCATTTTTTTGTTTATTTGAACATATGAATTCAGTGGTCTAGGGAACTGTAGGTAAGGAACCTCGATTCACCATGCAGATCAACAAGTGTTCTGCAATTTACAGTCTTCAGAGAGTTGCCTGAAGCACTGAGTTGGGGGTCACACAATGATTGTGTCAGGGGTGAGATGTGAATTCAGATCTTTCCTCTTTATCTGGCATGCCATGGCTCTTCAAAATAATAAGAAGAATAAGGATACTCACTCACCTTCACAGAGTACTTTGTAGCTTTGCATTATCTCATACTGGGCTCTCAAAACATTCCTGTGAAGGAAATGCCATTTTCGCTCCATTTTACAGATGCTGAAACTGAGATTCAGCAAAGTTGAGTCATTTGCCCAGGGTAACACAGATAACAAATGTCTGAAGCAATTTTAGAACTGAAATTTTCTTGACTACAAGTCCAAAAGCCTGTCCACTATGGCAAGTTGGCCCATGTTAAAAAAATCATCAGAAAGTATAAAAGTTAGCACTTAATAAAACAAAAAGGGATTATTCACCTCAAACATCTAGGACAAAAATAAAATGGCTAATTTGATGACATGTAAACTCCCCCCCCACCCTAGTTTTAAAACAGTAACTCCCATTGTGGATGCAATACTAAGCTAAAAGATTGCAATAGGAAACTTTCTGCTCAAGAATGGACATGAAGAAAAATGTTGGCTTTTTTTTTTTTTTAGTTTATCATACAGATTTTGAGATCAGAAAGCTGTTTAACTGCACATACATATTTCAATCTCCTAGGTCATATCTATAAGTTAAAAAGAGAGACGACACAAAGTCTGAATGTACCAAATTAACTTATACTGAGTTTTAATTCAGGGCTGTTTTCACGCCTCTTTAAATAAAAGGAGTATAAAAGTGTCTTCTTTAAGGCAACATGTTGATTAGGTACAAAGAAAAATACTGGTATATTTTTAGACTTCTTGAAATGTTTTGTGTTGCTGGAGGATTTACTGACCTCCTAATTTAAAAAAAAATGTCCACAAAGAAATGAAAAGCCAACTGAAGGAAAGACAATATCCGCCCAAACACACCCACCTTTCCCTTGTCCCCCTGTAGCTTTTACCCAATGACGCCGACAGTTGTGGCTATGGACTTTAGGGTTCGGGTCAATTAAAAAAAAACCTCTACTTTTTTTATAACACTTTAAACACTTAGCATGAAACTGGAAATACATTTTTTTTCTTTTTAAAGCTACATTTGGCTCCTGTTCCACCAAGTACTTCTGGCAAGTCTGTATTCAGTCGCCTTGTGCAGCACTTATCCAGCAACCTCAGACTGAGAAGAAACAGATTCAGTCATTCCCCACAAACCCCCAAAAATGTGCAGTTTAAAAAAAGAGAGAGAGAGATAGATAGAGACCAAAAAAAAAAAAAAGATCATCTCCCAAGAACCTGTCAAAGTTTTGAACAATGGCACACAATTTGTGACCTGACCCAGCTGGGCACCAGTGGGAAGCTTGGCCACTCTTGCTTCTGGCAAAGTTTATCCCCAAGGTAGGACTCACACTTGGTTAAAATTGCCAACCCGGGCACACTTGGGTAAAGAACTAATTTAGCCTCCCGTACACTTGATGAATGAAGAATTTCCTCTTGGGACTAAATTATAGGGCTTGTCAGGGTTGCTCTTTCATGATCTGTTATTTGGAGGTAATTTTCCAACAGAGTTGGAATACATAGCCATGAGCTAGAATAGTATTTGCTGTGAACAGCTGCCACACACCGTCCTGCACATCCCACACCCTGTCCTTCATCCTCTCCACCATGTTTCTCCACTGGGCCTGCTCTTGCTCCCTGAGCTTGTCAGACGTAGAGAAAGGAGGAGAGTCCATCAGGCGACCCATAGCTTGAGTTATGTGGGAACCTTATTTTAGTCTTAATTAAACCACAAAAATGGCACTTGCCTACCTTTTCCTTCTCCCGGATTTCAAGAAATGGGAACATCTTGTTGAAACATGCATGCTCAAAAACAGATGAGAAGGGTAGTTTTTTTTTTTGTTTTTTTTTTTTTGTTCAGATGCTGCTGATTATAACCTTCTGTCAAATTCTCTCTCCTCTCCCTCCCCCTTTTGGCTGGAAGATAGGCTTCTGATCCTCCTTTGGCTTTTTGAACTGTTGGAAGCTGTGTAAACACAAGCTGGAGGTTAGTAAGATTTTGTTTGACCTAGTGCCTGCTGAGTGCAAAGAGATTACATTTAAAAACTCCCCCTGCCTAATTAAGAAATGGTGACCTGTTGGGAGGTGGTTTCTGATGAGGTCACATAGTAAGGGGCTAAAAGCAGAGCTATTGCAGCTGGTCATTTTCTGATAAAAAAGCCATCAGGGACTGAGGTTGCTGCTGCTGCTGCAGCTTCTGCCACCAGACTCTTCCTTTTGTAAAATCCTCGGACAGGATATTTATCTTTAAATAGCATGTCAGAATATGGGTGCCTGAGATAAGGGTTCAGTGTCTGTAGTGAGAAGGGAGATGTTTTACTGTGTGAACCTAAACTCCCTCACTTTTTAGTCACTGGTATCCTGTCAAATGATTTGTGGTATGCTGGGCTGAAGGTCCCTCAGAACACTCTGTGTTTTCTCCTTTGTCCTGGTTGTCTCTCATGCTTGGAACACTCTCTCTCCTCACCTTCACCTCTTACGGTCAGCTCAGCTCAGATGCTAATCTCTCATTAGGCCTTTTCTGATTCCACTAGTTGTTAATGTTCCATCCCTTCTCACGTCTCACCTCCCCCTTGTCTTCAGGAATAGAAACTTGGTAAGAGCTGGAACTGTTTTTTCTTCTTTTTAATGTTTATGCCCAGGGCCTATTACAGTCTCCTGCACATAGGAGAATTGTCATGTAGAAGAAGAATTAGATTTGTTCTGTTTGGCTCCAGAAGGCTAAACTAAGAGAAATGGGCAGAAGTTAAAGAGAGAAACATTTAGGCTTGACGTGAGGAAAAAAAAATTCCTAAGAATTTGTTGTTGTTGTTCGGTCATTTCAGTTGTGTCTGACTCTTTGTGACCCTATTTGGGGTTTTCTTGGCAAAGATACTGGAGTCGTTTGCCATTTCCTTCTCCAGCTCATTTTACAATGGAAATGCAGGGAATGCAGGTAAACAGGGTAAAGTGACTTGCCCAGGGTCACACAGCTAATAAGTGTCTGAGGCCAGATGAGAATTCAGGAAGATGAGTCTTCCTGACCCCAGGCCCAGCACTGTTTCCACTGTGCCACTTAGCTGCCCCTTCCTAAAATTTACAGCTGTCCAAAAGTGAATGACTTTGGCTCTAGGGTAGTGTGTTCCCTCTTAATAGAGGTCTTCAAATGGAGGCCAGGTGACCACTTACTGGACATTTCAAGTCAAAAGATCTGGGGTCAAATTCTGCCTACCTGTGTGACTTTGGACAAGCCACATGTTCTTTCTGGGCTTCCTTTTCTATTCGTAAAAGAAAAGGTTGGATTAGATAGCCTCTGGGGCAGTGCAGATCTTTAGGGTCCATGGCTTGACCCTAAGGGGTTTGTGATCCTATCATCAACCAACCGGAGGATGGGAAGATGAGCTCTGTCCCACCATCCCTATGAGAGTAAACAGCAAAGTTTGTTTACAACACAACTGCACCTACTCTTATTTCTCACAAACTCTCCTCCCTACATTTTACCCTTTCCTTTAATTGTCCAAACTACCAACCTTGGCTCCTGGTATCAGCTGCTCAGGACCTAACTGCTACCCTACCTTCTTCTACCTCCCCTCTCCACTCCCTATAATGAGTTTTTATAGCAAACAATTCCTAAGGGAGGGCTCAGGACCAGCAGCTAATGAATACAGCACTGCCTGTCCAGTTTTTGTTCTGGGGGGAGAGAGAGACAAGCAGGCATTGGACCTATCACATATTTCATCTGGTTATCTTTCCCCAAAATTTCACCCCTCTTTCATGCTTACTTATTACTAAAGGGCAGCAGAGGTGACCCAGGTTCACAACCTTTTTTTACCATCTTCATTTCCTCAATCTCCCTCAATCTACACATCCAGTTAGTTTCTGAATCTTTTCATTTCTACTTCCATATCACTCCCCATTTGTCCCCTTCTCTCTACTCACAATGCTTCCCTCCAGCGTAGTTTAGGCCCTTATCATGTCTCATTCACACCGCTGTAATAGCCTCCTAATTGCTCTCCTTGCCTCAAATCAATCTCCCCTCTACACAGTTGCCAAAGCTATTCTGCTCAATAAAAACTAATGACTCTCTATTGTCTTTAAGATAAAACATTGTGTCATCTTTTTCTCACCCTTTAACATTTTTACTTTTACAAGTTTTATGTCATATATAATTATTAATGTAATCGTGTATAGATGTAATTTTTGAGTTGGGAAATGTACACATATTAGGGGTAAAACCTCAAACGTGATTGTCCAGGATCACAGTGTCTGAGGTGGCATGTAATCCCAGCCCATTCTGACATCAAGTCCAACACTGTATCATACTTTACACTTTGCTGCTGTCCAAAAGCTTCCATGATTCCATTGTCTTCAACTATTTGATTAACTCTGAATTATTCAGCCTGACATTCAAGGCCTCCACATTATGGTACTTATTTAGCTTTCAGATTACTAATCCCACTACTCTTCTACGCAAACATTCTACACCAGTCCCACTGAGGTACTCAGTATTTTCAGAACAGATCCCATGTCTCCTGCAACTGTATTTCTTCTCTTACTGTTCCCTTCACCTGAAATGCTCTTCCCCTACATTTCTCTGCCTGCTGATCTCTCAAGAACCAGCTCAGGTTTTATCTCCATGAAGCTTTCTTTGATCTCCTCTATATTTCCCTAATAAGATGTTAATCTCTCTTTCTCTCTCTCTTTCACCCTCTCTCTCTCTCTCTCTGTCTCTCTGTCTCTACTTCTCTCTCTCTCTCTTTCTCTCTCTCTCTTTCTCTGTGTCTGTGTGTGTCTATCTCTGTCTCTCTATCTCTGTCTCTCTCTCTCTCTCTTTCTCTGTCTTTATCTGTGTGGGTGTGTCTCTGTCTCCCTGGCTCTTCTTTGTCTCTGTGTGTCTCTCTGTTTCTCTGTTTCTTCTTCTTCTTCTTCTTCTTCTTCTTCTTCTTCTTCTTCTTCTTCTTCTTCTTCTCTCTCGCTCTTTCTCTCTCTGTCTCTCTCTCTGTATATATATATATACATATGTACACATATAGACATATATATTATATGTCTATATGTGTAATACTGTCCATATCTCTCTTATGATACACATTCTGAAGGTTATTTGTTATTTCTATATTAGTTTTACATCAAGTCACAACATCTCTGAGCTGCAGTTTTTTCATTCATAAAATAAGGAATGAAAATAACAGTACCTACTTCACAGAGTTAACATGATACTCAGATTAAACAACGAACAACAGGATTTTTTTTTCTTTAAACCGTATCTTCAATCTCATTGACACAGTAAGCTTCTAGTTAGGAAACCACTATGCCAATGACGGTCAGCTCCTATTCTGCAACTTACCATCTTAGAGAGGTACCTTAAAGGGCTATATTATGTCACTGAGCATTATTTAAGAAGGAAAGGAGCAAATTTTTATATGTTTTAGGAATATTTTAATTTCACAATGGTATTAAAGATGAATTCAAGGGAAGAAGAGATTGGAGGTAGTTATTCAAACAGTCCAGATGAGAGATAAAGAAGGCATGAACTTCCCTCCCTACTTACTACCTCATGGTGGTGAGAATTGAAAAATAACAATAAATTGTAGATATATTACAGAAGTAGAACATGTGGGATTTTGTAACTTGGTTATGCAGGCTGGAAAAGTTAAATATGAGGCTTTGAATACAAATGAATGGGACCAGAGGGGTAACACTGATAGAGGGAGCAAAATCAGAAGCTGTTTTGGGGGAGATAATAAGTTCAATCATAGACATGTTGAATTTGAGGCACCAGTAGAATAAGCAGACAGATATATGAAACAACCATTTGGAAATGTGGGACTGGATGTCAGGAGAGAAGTTAAATCTGATGATGGAGTTTTGGGAATAGACAAGATTGTGAAGGAAGAAAGTTTAGCAAGAAAAAAACAAAACCAGGGCCAATGTCAAGAAGATTTGGGAAACAGAAGGAAGAAGATCCAATAAAGGAAACGGAAAATGGGTCAGAAACATAGGAGGAGAAACATGATGGCACAGTGTTATGGAAACAGTAGGAAAAGGGAACTTTGGAAATTAGTTGTCAAAAGGGTCAAGTCCTTGCTGAAAGTTGATCAAGATAGGGAAATATCTTTTCAGGCAACTGAAAAGTCATTGGTAACTGAGAGTTTAGTCTTAGTCTAGTAAGTAGTGACAAAGGCAAGATGGGAGAGGTGATAGAATCTTGAAATTGGAAAAGACCACTGAGATCATTTGGTCCAGTGAATACCTGAAAATTAATTCCCTCTGACAAGTGGTCACACAATTTTTCCTTGAAGATTTCCAATGATGAGGAGCCCAGTAACTCTTGAGGAAGCCTATTGGATAGCTATCATTATTAAGACTATTTTCCTTACATGAAGCCTAAATTTGTCTCTTTGAAACTCCTACCCTTTTTTATAGTTCTGTCCTCTGGTACCAAGTAGGATTTAATTTATCTTCATTCATAAAGCCCTCAAAATATTTAGACAGTGATCATGCCCCAACTAAAAGTTTTCTCTTCTCCAAGTTAAATATCCGTAGTTTCGTTAACCAATTCTCATATAAGATGGAATAAAGGCCCTTCATCATCTAGGCTGCCCTGCTGTGGACACTCTCTAGGTCATTGGTGTCATTCCCAAAATATTGTATTGTGAACTGAATAAAATTTTCGTGATGTGGTCTGATCCGAGCAGAGTACAGGGAGATTTGAATTTCAATGTAAGACTTTACATGTATGTCTATTAAATTTGATCATATTAGATTTGACCCAATATTCCAGACTGCCAACATCTTTTGGAATACTGATGCTATCATCTGGTGTGTTAGCTATCACTATCAGCTTCATGTCATCTGCAAATTTGGTAGACGAGCTACCTTTCCCCTTATTCAAGTCACTAGTGCAAATGTTAAACAGCACAGGGCCAAGCCTAGACATATAAAAGTTGGGTTAAAAAAATCAAACTTCACCAAAAGAAAATGGGTTACATGTAGCTAGATAGCCCTTCATTTGAAGAAGATCCAAAAGTTTTAGTGGATTACAAGTTCATTATAATGCAACACTGAAATGACAGGCAAGAAAGCTAAGTCAAGCATTTATTAAATGCCTACTATATGTCAGGCACTGATATGGGCTAAGCACTGGTGATACAAGACTAATGCAATCTTAGTCTAATGTGAAGATAGGCATGTGTCCAAGACTTGGATGGTCATTGTCCCACTGAATTCTTTCCTAGTCAGACAGATCTAGAATATTATATTTATTTCTTACTGATATATATTAGGAAAGGTAGCAATAAAATTAAGTCTTCAGAGAAAGGTAAACAGGATTGTTAAGGGATTCAAATTCACAAGACTCAAGGATCATTGTTAAATGAACTGGGGATATTTATAAGAAAAAACTTAGAGGAAACATGCTAGCTGTCTGTGAGTATTTTAAGGGTCATCATGTGGCAGAAGGACTGAATTTGTTTGGTTTGGCTAAAAGGGAAGAACTAAGAGCAATGGGCAAATTTGTAGAAGCAAATTTAAGCTTAATGTAAAGAAAAAAATTTCTAAGAATTAGAGCTTTCCAAAGGAGAAATTTCCTTTGTCAAGAGCTAATGAGTTGTCCTTCACTGGAGGGCTTCCAGATAGATGATCATTTTTTGGATATCTTGTACATGGAATTTCTTTTTTTTTCAAATATGTGTGGAACTACTTGGCTTCTGAACTTTGAGATTCTGTGAGTAAATTGGTGGAGAATTATGTATGGATTCCTCTAGGCTGAAGTCGGTTGTTTACCATCTTAAAATCCAGTAACTCCTTGCAAAGTTTTCTGATCATAGTTACCCCTACTAGGAACCACAGGCATTTTGATTTTCTGATCATTTGTTTCCCCCCAAGGCTTAATGTTTAAAGGACTTTATTTTTATGCACCAACGATTACTGCATTTACATGTGCAAATCAGATAATTACTTAACTACCCAAATTGTGCATGCAACTAAGATAATTATGAACTCAGGGGAAAAAATAGCTTTAACAATCTGACCCTTAAGAACTAACTATCCATCAAGTTAGAAAAAGAATGTTAAAGTGGGAATTTATATCAATGCTTCACTGTAGTTGCTTGGGAATAAAACACTGGATAGGAGTCAGTAGACCTAGTTTGGCACTCCACCACTAACTAATTAAGCAAATCATGTTATGTTTCTTTGCGTCAGCTTTTATTGCTGAAAATGGTGATAATAATATCTGTTCTGCATATCTCTGCCTTTTGTGGGAATCCTAAGAGGCAAGATGATTTTGAAAGGTTAAAAAGTAAAATAAAAATGGAAAATATTATTTTTCTGTATCAGTTATTTTAAAAAGTAAGGCTCAATACTTTAACAATATAGCCATGTAAATTAGCCTAGTTCCATATTACTGGAGATCTTTTTCAGACATCTATGGCTATTTTCATTAGGTGGATCATAGTTGTTAAGTGTTGGAAGAACAGTGAAGAATTTTGCAGACAGGTAGATAGGTGGAACAGTGGAGCAAGTATTGGATTTTTGAGTCAGGGATCTGAGTTTGAATCCTGCCTCAACCATTTCCTTAGCTATGTGATCCTGGGCAAGTCATTGAACTTCCCTCAACTTGTTTCCTAATCTGTAAAATTGGGATAACAATAGCACCTGTTTCACTGGGCTATTGTGAGGAAAAATAGGTAAATATATATAAAGCACTTTGTAAACCTTAAAGGGCTGTATAAATCCTCGGTGCTATTATTAGCTGTTTCTCAAATTTGTTAACTCTAGGGCAAAACCCCATTAATTCAGATCCCTCTTCAGGAGTGGGATTTGTTCTGCAGTGAATCTCATCCTTCTTACTCTTTGTCCTAATAGCAGCTTGGGGCCTGAAAGTCCTTTCCCCTAAGCTCTGTTTTAAGGTTAAATGATTTATCTTAGTGACTCAAGTAGCTTACTTCTAAGAATACAGTTTTCTTGAAGTCATGGACTCTTTCATTTTTTCTATCTTTATATCCTCACCATCTAACCCAGGTCAGTCTTTGTATACTGTAGTCATTTAATAAAGGATTATCAAGCTGAATTTTTTAAATCAGTATCTGGAATTTGTGATAAAGTTCTATAAACTTTAATCATTTATGTCTCTCAATCCAGACTAGAAAAAAAGTTATAAAACACAAGAAGTTACACCAAGGCCTAAAGGGGCATATGAGTTTGCCACATGAGGGCCACATGAACTGCAAAATTGGAAATCCAGTCACAGATTGTGACAGATCCTTTTCATTTACCACTAGACATTGACTCCTCCTTGAATAGTCATAGATATCTACAAAAATAAACACAAATGATACCTTAAAATTAAAGAGGGACCTCAAACCATGTTTTCATAGGGGTCACTAAGTCATCTCTGTACAAATGACTTGACACCACAAAGACAATCACTTTTTTTTTCAAAGCTACAATTTAATCATAAGCTAATTCTGGTAAAACTGGGAGTCATCAGCATGATTCATATGGTGATCATGATCCCCACATCTTGAAAGAACATTTCTAGAATCAAGACATGTATTCTATGTCTTTAAAATGAAATATATTTATACTGCTATAATAATATGTGGGTATGTTCTCAAAATATCCTAGTTCCATATGATTGTGTCAGTAAAGATGCTTTAGGATCAATGCCATTTCCCCCTTTTCTCTTAAAAAAAAGAGTAGTAAAACACTATGATGTAGTAAATAGAATACTGGAGCCAGAGTCAGAAAGAAAGGTTCAAACCCCAGGTAACCACTCAATCTCTGTGTACCTTAGATGACTCTTCCTGAGACTTGTCTACTAAGTTATAGCTGGGTTGGAATCTGTCTCAGTGCTTAAATGTTAATAAAGCATATATAGCTCCTAATTGAGTAATGTAAGGAAAATAAAAATTTAAGACTATTTGTAATAATATTAATTCGATGAATACTAATTCCACTAGTAATAATTATAACTAACATTTATTTATGAGGCAGCAGGGTGGCCCAAAGGAGAGAATGTGGGCCTTGAAATCAGGAAAAAGTGGGTTAGAATCCTACCTCAGACACTTTGTTATGTGACCCCAGACAAATAATTTGACAGCTTTTTGTCTCTGTTCCTTCATCTGTAAAATGGGGATAATAATAATAGCACTTAGCTCACAGGGTTGTGAAGATCAAATGAGTTAACATATTTGAAGCACTTTGATACTTTTAAAGCGCTGTAAAAATGCTAGCTATGATTGTTACTGTTATTATTGCTATTAAGTGCTTTAAGTTTTAGAAAGTACTTTAGGTATATTATCTCACTTTATCCTCACAAAAAAAATCTGGGAAGTAAGTGCTAATATTGTCATCATTTTGCAGATGAGGAAACTGAAGAAGCTAAAAGTTAAGGGACTTGCCCAGGATCACACTAATAAATGTGTAGCTACTAAGTGTTAGAGGCAGGATATGAATTCAGTTCCTTCTGACTCTAAGGACAACAGTCTATACACTAGAAAGAATAAGAAAAAAAATTCATCCTGATGCTGTTCTAGAACATAGGAAACTAATTAGATATCCAATCCCACCATCATCACCACACATTTGAACTTGTCATTGTGTATGTCTAATGGAGGAAACTTAATCAATGAAAAAGAAATCCTTAATAAACGACAAGTCTGGGCAGCTCGATAGCACAGTAAATAGAATGCCAGGCCTGGAATCAGGAGTATCACTTTTCCTGAGTTTGAATCCAGTCACAGATACTAATTAGCTGCGTGATCCTGGGCAAGTCCCTTAACTCTGTTTGGCTCAGTTTCCTCATCTATAATACGAGCTGGAGAAGGAAATGACAAACCACTCCAGTATCTTTGCCAAGAAAACTCCAAATGGGGAAAGAGCTGGACACAACTGAAATAACTGAACAATAACAGCAAAACGATAAGTCATTTAGATCATGGTTCGGCACCTCCTCCAAAAGTGGATGCTGAAAGATACGGATGCTTTTATAATTACAGGGAAAGTGGTAGGCACTTTTGCAATATACCAATAACTATAATCTACAATGACTTGTCTCTTTCCCCTGACATACACACAAGTCCTAATAACCAGGCAGGGTAAATATACCACTATTCAACCAATTTTCAAATTCTATATGCTATTACTTTTTAACGTACGGCCAAAAGAGACAGTAATACTTGTTTTCAATCAGTCAATAAGCACTTGTCAGATGCCAACTATGTGTCAGGCACCGTGCTTATTTTGATAGCTAGCATTTATATAGTACTTTAAGGCCTGTAAAGCATTGTCCGTATGTTATCTCATTTGATTCTCACAAAGAGGTAAATGCTGTTATTATCCTTGTTTTACAGATGAAAAAAATAAGAGTGAGTAAAATTAAGTGACTTGCCCAGGACACAGCTAATAAGAGTTTGAGGTAAAATTTGAACTCAGGTCTTCTTGACTCTAAACACCGTAGTTTATTCCGCTGTACCACTTAGATGCAATTTTGAAATTATTTTCAGACTCAAATCATAACTACTTACTACTTATGTAACCTTGGGCAAATAACTTCATCTCTTTTAGGTTTTGCATGTGTACAACAAATGGTCTGGTTAGATCAGATGGCTCCTAATGTCCCTTGTAGTTCTAAATCTCTGAATCTACCTGCATTCAACTTCCTGACATATCTATTTTCTTTCTTAATGAACATCAGTGAATTGGTCCCATGTTTATCAATTTTGTCTGAGAAATAGTAAACAAAAGTGGCATTTAAAGTGACTGTCAGAATGTACCATAAGAACTATAAAATCTCAGGCTTAGTAAAGAAAACCCAAAGAAAAATGGATAAGAAGAAGGGAGGGAAAAGAAAGAAAAACCATTTCTCCAAAGTATATTTTTATGACCAACATCATTATTGAAGTTGGAGATATAAAAATAGCATGTATATTCTTTTGTATCTTCAATGTTGTATAAAATCACATAATTTGTGAGAGTTAACTTATAATAAGGGCCTTTCAACAATCTAAATTCTTAATGTTGCATGATGTCATAGTAGTATAAAATATATTTAAATACTTACGCTAATAATTCATGTCTATAAAGCCAATGAAATGCTGTTAGAGTTGCAATTTATTTTCTAAGCAGTATGCTCCCTTTAAAATGTGGATGTTGCTCCTCTGATTCAGATATATGTGACAATCCATGAATTTTATGTGTTTACTATTCATACTCAGAGAAATATTTATGAAAATAATGTTTTAGAATGATTACTTCTGTAAACATTTGGAATCATCAACATTTTCTTTGAAAAATAATTTGTAAGCAGACAAGTTTGATAGTTTTTAATTTTGACAATCTAAATCTAAAAAAAAAAAGATTGAGTGACAGGTCAAGCAATGCTTGCCAAGAGACTCCAAAAATGTAAATGTATGTTATTATTTTCACTATTATTGTTATTAATGTAGCAGAATGGTACAAGGGATAATGTTTGTTACCTTATTGTTTCAACTTTCCAGCTATGACTTGTTTAAATGAAGAAAAGGACTCATAACATAGTAAAATGGAGGGTTATGGATGGGGAACATTGGTTGTAAATTTCAATGACTCTATTGAAATTTGAGTGTTGCAACAATTTCAACCACACCATTATATAGTCTATTTCATCATGCTACTAAAACTCTGCACATGACGAGTTATACTGAACTTGCCTGCTTCTGCATGTATCTGTTAGGTTGTCAAACCAACCTCAAGCACTTGACATTCAATTATTTCTACTAACAGGCCCATTTCATAGAACATTCTTGGCACATTATATTGTAATGTATCTCAAATGTTTCAACAATTTAAAGCCCTTTGGAAAATGGCCAGATCGGTAGGTACTATAAAAGCCTAGAATGAGGAATTCACTGAGTTTTGCATTACGCTCATACATTAAGGAATGAGAACTCTTATGGTACCTTATATTTTCTTTTATCATGCCACCGTTGATAGGTCAGTACTTTGCCAACAAAGCAGCCATATTCTCTCTTCCGGGAATTAGAAGCCCCAAAGAAAGAATTTCCAATTGCCATAAAAAGAAACTCATGAATGAGAAGAAAGAGATGGTAAGAAGAAATCAGTAAGGAGAAAGAAAGTTTTAGGATATGGGGAAATTTGGTGAAAATGAAGCTACAATTCTGAAGAAGACATTGGAATGGATTAGAACACTTTGCTCATTCATTCACTCATTTCTTTTATTCAAGGAGAATTTATTTAGTGCTTTGTACTATGTTAAGCATTGAGGATACAAAGGCAAAAGCAAGCCTTGATGCTCAAGAATCATGTATTCTATTGGGAGAAAATAACATGTACAGAGAAGCAAATTTATATGAAATTGGGACAACTAGGGGGCACAGTGGATAGAGCATTGGGCCTCATGTCAGGAAGATCTAAGTTCTAATCTAACCATACACACTTGGTAGCCATGAGACTCTGGGCAAGTCACTTAACTTCTGTTTGCCTCAATTTCCTCATCTGTATAATGGAGATAATGACTGCATTTATTTCCAGGGCTTGTCATGAGATTAAATGAGATAGTAATTATAAAGTGCCTAACACAGTGCTTGGTACACAGTAAGCACTATATAAATATTAGTTATTATTGTTATTATTATTATTGTTAGCCATTATTTTGAGGAATAGGTTAATCTGGGACTCTTAGGTCAATTTAGTCCTTCTCTGCCCTCAAAAAATTCTCCTGAAAAAGGGAAATATAAGGTCAAGACACTCTGAGTACCTCATTTGTCCCTTTTAAGGGTTTCAGATATTTGTTGATCTAATTGCATATGAAAGGTTCAGTAATCAGGAGTAAAAGCCCATTGAGTCCAGAGAAGAGAGTGTTAAAATGAACTCCTGAGGCACTGGATCTGGCCATGTGCTTCTGTTGCTAGCTCCCATTTCCTTCAGCGGAAGGAAATGGAAGAGAGAAAATCTCTGCTTGAAGGACTGTCTATAGGTCATGCACTATGAAAAAGTGAAGACCACACTTCTTTCCTCAGAGCATTCCTACTAGGCTTTCTCACCAGGATTGGCTCTCCTACTTTTAAGCTTTCAACTAAATGAGAAGGAAGAGAGGAAAGAGAGGAGCCAAGTTAAATATTGAAAATCGAATCCTGAGTATAAGGAATATTAAGTATAGTTATTTGAATGGACCTAAGGAAGTTGTATGAAGGGCAATATATACATATGCATATGTATGTACAAATAGTGTATAAGTATATGCAAATATATGTATGTATATATATAAATTTTTATATGCACACATGTATATATATGCATTAATATCTACATCTATTTTTATAGTACTTTAAGACAGAGAAATGGAGAGAGAAAGAGAGAGATAGAGATAGAGAGAGAGAGAGAGAGAGAGAGAGAGAGAGAGAGAGAGTTAATATTTCCATTTCTGTCTGCCACCTCTGGTACTTACCTAACCGTTATAATGTGTATTAACTTCCTGGGCTGGTAGAATGATAGATCTGGAAGGCATGCCAGAGACCAGTTAGGGCAATCTCTTCATTTTACAAATGAGGAAATGAAACACAGAGAAGTGAGACATATTGCTTAAGGTAACACAGCCAATTAATGTCAGAACTAGAACAAGAATGCATGTATATTAATGCCCAAATTTTCCCCTCCACCAGGATGAGTTTAGCATGTAGTCTACATAGTAGGAAGCACTGGTGACTGGATTCAATGGCTTCAAAGAAGTTTAAATAACAGATAGTTAATTTAAATTATAATTTATGATTCCTTTTACTTATATTTCTTATACATGATAAAACTCAAGGAAGACACTTATATTATCAAAAGATAGAGCTATGCCTTTGTCTTATACACATTTTTCAACAAGTATATATTTTTCTTAAAGTATAAATGATTAGTGAGTTCCAATCATAAAATAGACATGTAAATGGTGAACTTAGAGGAGGCCGCTTTATTTCCTGAGAGGTGTCAGTAATGGGTTTCTAAGATAAGACCAAAACCTCAAAGAATTAGTAAAAGAATTGAACACTAAAATTATACTTCAGTCAGCTTAATCTTTGATAATTAACAATTATATTGTATCAGGACCATTATTTTTCATCAGTTGTTTATATTATGACAGTATAGATGATGAAGCTGAATTCAGTACTGTATAGCCCTGGAAATAACATTTTAAAAATAAATGATCTATAACAGCTTCTTATGATTGTATGGGCAGAGGGAGGAGAGGCAGAAATTGGACATTTTCTTTATATTCCTAAGCGTAAATAGCAGAAGGCATTAAGATGTGTTTTGAAAAATCATACCAATGTCATAGTGATTTGGCTTTCCCACTAGTCTGGATTCTGGATAAATGCTGAACTAAATAATTACTGAATTAAGCACCTAATTGTTCCTAGTGTTGTGCTAGGCATTCTATAAATCTCATATTTATTTTGTTATAGACATCGTCCGTCATCTAAAACTAGTGGGGACCTTCATTTAAAAGCCTTAAAAATAGGACAAATGTTCAGATGAAGCTCCTGTAATGGTAACTGATATCTGGATCTACAAATAAATTGGCTACTACCTATGCAACAATGCCTAAAACATTTAGGCATTCTTCCTTTATGGTCTCATACAAGGGCCATGGAGTCTGACTCAGATGAGCTTCATGGAGGAATTTTCACTGGGATTTCTTTTTGATTCAGCTTCTATCACAGGCTCTTAAAGCTTCCTGTTACCTTAAAGGGAATCTAGTATAACCCCCTAATTTTCCAGATGAGCTCCAGGGATGTGAAGTGATTGTCCAAGGGCCATATGGCTAGAGGATATCAGAGCCAGGGCTTAAAAATAGTTCTTATGGCACAAAATTCGGGGTTTATTCCACTTACCCTGATTCATTTAATATGTCTACTAAGATGTGAGAATAGCCTGGTCTTATGGATAAGACCTTGTTATCTTAGACCTAGGAAAAACTGGAATCAAGTCTCTCCTCTTAAACATGCTGACTGTATGACCCTGGGCATGTACTTTACCTTCTTGGTGCCCCAGGAAACTTGTTAAGTTCATAAGGTGCAGAAGAGATTCTGATATGTATTGATATAGGGAGTTCCTTCATAGGGGAGTTCCTTACCCAAATGAAAGTATAGCTTAGGACTAATTTATTAAGATATTCCTACGTGGATTAAATATAGAGACTGGAAATTACAAGATGATTAAAATGTAATTTGAACTCAATGATATTTATGATATTTAGCTTTCTAGTTTATTAATAATTGGAATACATAAAGAATTCATGATTTCATCAGCATAGGTAATACCTAAGGTGAGAATTCTCTCCACCAACTCAAATCACAATCCTTCTCTAACTTAGTATTTGCAATGGGAAGACTAGCTAATAAGAGTAAAGTTCTTGGTTCCTGCTTGGATTTACCTCCTCCTGATGGATTATATAGAGCACATGAAATATTAACATTAATAATAGGGTCAGTGGATAGAATGCTTGGCCTGGAGTCAGGAAGACCTGAGTTCAAATCTGACCACAGACTCTTACTAGCTGTGCGATCTTAGGCAAGAAACTTGAACTGAGAATTTGTCTCAGTTTCTTCAACTGTAAAATGGCAATGATAACAGGACCTACTTTGAGAAGTTGTAGTAAGGATCGAATAAGGTGATATTTGTAAAAGTGCTTAGCACAGTTCATAATAGGCACTATATAAATGCCTATTTACTCTTACCCTTTATCCATCCCAGGTTCCAATTCCACAAGTAGAAGCTTAGCAGGTCTGCTTCAGGACATAAAAGAGTAGGGAGTTGGTGCTGTGTGGTGGCAAGGAGTCTTCTGATTTTCTAAGGAGATAAAAGGACTGATGACTCCAGAGGCAAGGAGCTGGGAGTGAATTCATATGCAAAAGATGATAGCTAGGCTCCTACCTTGGCCTTTTTTGTATTTTTCCTTTCTGGTGGCCAGGGAGGATGAACTGTTGTGAGCAGCTGAGTTGGGGGTGGGGAAGAGAAAGGTAGTGGCTGCCTTACCCCACTCCTTCCCAATTTCCATAGGCCCATAAATGCCTAGAGCCTCCATTTCTTTTGTATTTATTATTTCCTGACTATAAGGAAATAAATATTACAAAAGAGGATTGCCCAGATGGTCAATGAGATTGAGAGATACATCAAAGCTATCAGACATCCAATAAGCACCTGGAGTTGGTAGGAGCAGCAGCAACAGCAGCAAAGTATGGTGAGAATCCAGAATAGCAGCCAAAGAGACCTGCTTGACTCTGCCCATCAGTGTATTGACCCATCAGTCAAAACACCAAGCCCAGCAGGGAGCAAGTCCAGCAGAGGAAGAGAAGCAACTCATCTCTCACTCGTTGTTGCCTCACCATGAAGTAAACTTAGTGGGAACTTCTCAAAAGACACAAAAAGACGTTCAATGTCCATATGTTCCTTACGAATGCTTTACTACTTTGAAATTTTAAGTTTGAGACCACTATCCCCAAGGATTTGTGGGGAGAGAGAGAGAGAGAGAGAGAGAGAGAGAGAGAGAGAGACAAAGAGAGTGAGAGAGACAGAGACAGAGAGAGAGAGAGAGAGAGAGTGAGTTTGGGGGGATTATTTTGCAACTATACTGTTCATACTTTATCATTGTCAATATTGGGATGCACACTAGATGGAGGTTCATGGGTTATTTTACTAGAAACCCCAATCCTTCAGGGTTGGCCCTTCCCAGAAACCCTTGAGAAGAAATAATCATTCAATCTCTGGGGACCCAAACTGTCTATAGGAGAAGGAATAGGAAGATTGAGCCAAGAGGGCTACAAATAAGTCTTAGGGAGTTGTTTGAAGGACATAGATTATAAGTAACTTAATCAGGATCAAATAGCTAATACATATCAGAAGTAAAATCTGAACCTAAATTTTCCTGACTCAGAAATCTCATCCACAATGCCACAAAGTGACATTTTTGCCTCTTAAGTGATTGATTATGGCCCTGAAATTAAAACTGTATAGGAGTCAAATAATTTTCTAAGATCCAAATAGGTTTATTCAGAATCCCAACATGATTTTATTCTGTTTAACATCTTTATCTGCCTTTGGCCTGATTCACCCTTTTCACTCACCATAATGCTTCCTTACTCTTAGGACCATAATTATAGAGCTGAAAGAGCCTTCAGACACCTATGAGTTCAACTCCCTCATTTCATAGATGAGGAAACTGAGGGTAAGGAAGGTTCAATTATTTACCCTAAGTCAAACAGCTAATAAGTATTGGAAGTGAAGTTTAAACCTGGGTCCACTGATTCCAAATCCTGTGCTTTTCCCACTCTGCAAGGGTGCTACTTTTCAAGATGGAAATGACCTTAGGAAAAGGCCCATGATTTTGACACCTGCGTAAATTGAAGCCCAAGGTCATACAGCTAGTTCTTGTCTTCGCACTTCAGTCCTCATTATTCTTCTGTGATACACTAACACCTAACATTAGAGCCCTCAGAAGAATGTAAAAGATGCAGGTGTGACAACATGAGAATGCCAGGTATTAATTACTTCAACATGATCCTACATTTTCAATTCCTTCATTCCTTTGTGTACCTTCAACACTAAAAATTCTGTTAACCGGGTTTGTTCCCTAGCAAATGTGGTGCTCATATCTTCCAGACCCCCACCCCCACATCACATATCCATAGATAACTAATGACAGGGTCCACAAGCTAAAGTCCCTTTGTACCAAAGGACATGAAGGGTGTGTGCGGTGGGGAGATTACTACGTAAGCATCTCTTGGCAGTTTATTTTAATCGACCCTTCTGGGTTTCTTCCTGTGGCCCCAAGTAGTTTATGAACATTTCTCCAGCAGTAAGACAAGCTTTCCTTTGCCATGCCTTCTTAACCAGCTCCACCTGCTGGCTCCAGGGAATTAACTCTTGCTCAGTCTATGACCTGTAACCTTGATTCAGATAATGTAGGAGTTTTCCTGAAAGGACTATGCCTCCCCCTCCTCCCCTCCCCTGCATATTTTCATACTTCTGCATCAGTTAATCCCTGGTATGGAAAGAGGTGGGGCTAGGTCTGTTTTTAGCATATTTTCCTTGGGTTTTAGAGTTTATTTAATCTGAGTCACATTTAATTGTCCTAGAGCAAACAGATGAATAATCCCAGGGGAATATAGATCTGGTCAGGGAGGACAGGGTTTGGGGGTGGGGGGGGAAATCAGGGTCCAAAGTGAAAGAGCTGTAGGATGCCTTCTTCCTGGATCTCCCTAAAGTTAACTCAGGAAAACAAAACTGGACTGTTTGGGGAACAGAGTAATTCTATTTGGGAGTTGAGCAGACAGTGACTCAGATTTTTTTTAGTTTTTTGGACTTTATACAATGCTTGACAAGCAGGTATGAGGCCCACACCTGCCTTGAAAAGATCAGCTAGAGTTCAGCAGACCATTTTAACAGAAGCTCTCTTGTTCTGTTACTGAGGTCAACTCAATGGCTCTGGCCACATTTCTGATAACTTCATTTTCAGGCCTCTCCCACTGGGCCCTATAGCCCATTCCTCCTGGAAAGGTCCAAATCAAATCAAGGCAAAAAACCAGTACCTATTGACAAATCCTATTAGAATTAAAAAGTACAGCTTTAGAGTGATTTGAAGGGAGCAGAACTCTTTGGACATTTGCTTAATTTTTCTTTTTTATTATTTTATTGATAATAATCATTCACTTTTAGCATCATTTGTCCTGTGAATTGTAACTCCAGTAGCTGGCTCTGTAGTTGATAGTGTTGGCTCAAGGAGATTGTATGGGGTGACATATCAATAGGAAAGTGCCAAAAAGCTCAGATTTGAGGTTGTATTTCCCAATGTTTTTTGCTTTGATCTTACTTTTCATGTTCTGAGCACTTTCCTTGCAGAGGAAAAAAAACCTTCTGTTGTAGTCCATCCAAGACTTCCCCATTGGTCATTTTCCCAGAGTCTTGGCCTCAAAAATTAGCTCTAGACATATTTTTTGGCATATGATATGTTTGTCCAGGCCACTTCAGCTAAGGCCATTTAAAACACACACACACACACACACACACACACACACACAGAGTTCAACTTTTAGTTCATAATGAATGCCAAGATCATAAATCATACTGAGTTGTGAATATTAGCAATTCAGAATGGGCATTTCCTTCCTGTTACCTCTGTTCAGGGTTATCCTAGATTTTTCAATTGGGACTCTTTCCATCACATCAAGAGATTAAAAGAAAATAGACATTTAAAAAGACTCAAAAGATGGGTTACTCATAAACACTTGGTCCCCCAGACAAACTCCTTGTTGAAAATTGTATTTGCTCTTTGTACAATTATTTCCTATTCTATCTTCACTTATCCCCTTCCTATAGAAATTATAGTCATTATCCATCAGATTATTTTTGGACCAGTGAAGATGGCTCACTGGATAGTTATTCTTGAAAAATGGACATTTTTTTTTTAATTTTAGACTTTGGGAATTGCTTTTCCAAAATGGACCTTTTTTTTAAACAATTGAAGTCATTCAAAAAAAAAAGGAAAAAGAAAGCATAAAGAAGAAGAAGAAGAAGAAGAAAAAGAAGAGAAATAGAGGCCAATTCTTTCCTGTCTCCATCTTGTGGAAACATTCAGCCTCTTTATGACCTTTGATTGTTTATCAAAGAAAGGATGGGATATTATTTAACAGGTTTAGGGAAAAAAGAGGAGATGGTTTTTTTTAATATTAATTGAAATTAAAATGTAGCTGTTACTAAATAAGTTTGAGTGGCTATATTGATGTTCAATATTAAATTTTGAATTCAATATATAATTTAGAAAATAAAAGAGATGGGCTTGCTAGTCATGATATTTCATTTGAAATGTCTGTGAGCACCCATTAGCAATGATACCAGAAAAGTTAACAAACACCAGTTATCTTCAGGCCTACATAAGTTCTGTTTTCTAAAGTAAGTCACAGGTATAGAAGGTTTAGTTCCTGGTTTATGTCTCTCTTTGACATGATAAATCCCTGGAAACATCTGGGTTCCTTGAAATCTCCAAACCATGATTTCCTGTTCATTCTGATGCTTTCCCACCCCAGGCTTTTCAACACTGTTTGTGTTTTCTCCCCCTAACCCCCTTTATTTTCAGTCTTCTCCTCTCTCACAGATAACTATCTATCCACAGACACGCCTTGGTTTTCTAATCTTGAAAAATTGTCCTTTATCACTCTCTATGTTATAACTCCACTCTGTTTCTCTTCACTTTCTCCTTTGTAGCAGAGCTTTACTACAAGTCTTACTCATCTTCTGATAATCTGGGCTCCATTTTTTCAATATAACATTGTGAAATTAAGATCTTGTTATGACCATTTGGCATTTTAATGCCTTTACTTACCTTAAAGGCAGTTACCTAGTCCTATTTAAACCTAGTAACTCAGCTAGTCCCTGAATCAGAATTCTTTCATAAGTTATACAATAGTAATATTTTGTACACATATGACTTAGATGTATAGAATATATGAAAGGCCTGGGCCTTTCCAAACATGGGAAAACTGCAAAATTTTATTCTGCTACCATTGTTTAACAATCCTGTAATGAATCCATAATTATTCAATGGTTGGCAAATATCCTTGGTTATACATTTCACCTAAAATCAAGACATTAGAGGAAAGTAAAAGGAGATTTGGTTCATAGCAATGATCTTGGGAGAGATTAAAATGGCCCAAATAGAGTTTGGGGGTTTGTTATATTGAACATTTACCATATCCCCTTTGACTTCCATTGAATTACCAAGGGAGCTTTAATGACTTTTTAAAAAAGACACTGGTGCAGCTCCAAAATATAATTCCTCAGGACACAGTCTCCAAAAAGAGGTATAAGCCCCACATAAACTCCTCCCTGATCCTTCATATTTTTCTTATTGCTCTGTCTTCTGGCTTTGATTGCTAGGTAGCATTTATACATTGATTTAAAGTTTTCAAAGAACACAAAGATGGGGTGTTTCAGTCTACTCCCTTATCTTCCTACTCACCATCCCAGAAATTTTCTAGTCCAAAATGACTGTTACAGGCCACCACTCCCCTAGTTGTGTTGTCTCCTTCATTATAATGTAAGCTTCTGCAGGAGTGAGGAACCTGCATCCTTAAGGCCACCTGTGGCCTTCTAGGTCCTCAAGTATGTCCCTTTGACTGAATCCAAACTTCACAGAACAAATCCCCTTAATAAAAGGATTTGTTCTGTGAAGTTTGGATTCAGTCAAAGGGTCACACCTGAGGATCTAGAGGACCACATGTGGCCTGGAGACCCCTGGCTAGGCTCTCTTCCTTTTATGTTTGTATTCCAAGAGCTTAGCAGAGTACTTGGCATATAACAAGCAGTTAATAATTTTTTTAAAAATTCATCCAATCAATCATTCATTCATTCATTTATTAAATCATTCTCTTGCAAGAGGTTATGACTATGGAAAAGCCAGAGGAGACAACTATAGTGTTCACCTTTCCGTCTCCTACATCCTCCTGTCCCAGTATAGTAGAGACTTCTGGCTGTTTCAGGAAATTTTGCATAGTTCCTGGGGAGGACATGGAGTGGGTGGGTAGGTTTGTTTTCAGCCTCAGAATAAGACAGGATGAGGACGCTATATGGATTATACTTCCTGATGTGGGGTGGGCAAGAGAGAGCCATAGCTGGTAGTGAAGACTCAGGACAGAAAAAGGGAATAGAATAGAGAGATGAGGAGATGAAAACAGAAGATGATTAGTTCAACAGTGACCACACAGGAGGAGAGGAGATACTTTAGTATTGCCTGAGTACCATCTTTTGGCACAATCTAATCAAAGTAATGAAGACCTGATCCAACAGAAGCTCTGTGGCATGCAGCCCCTGCTATCTCCTAAAAAGGGAATTCTAAAAAACAAACAAACAAAAACAAAACAAACAAAAAAAAAACAACACAAGAGCATTCTAATAGCCAGACCCAAAGTCTGTAGCCTGTGAGGTCTAAAACAAAAACATTACTTTTCTGAAGCAGATATAGCTGAAAGAGCCCAGCAGAGTTTATGTGAATAGCAGCAAAGAATTCTGAGGTGAGAGCAAGGACTTTGGGATGGAACTGTTTGGAAGTAGGACTAGAAATAATTGAAAATGATTGAGGCAGAGCCTTGCCAAATGACAGCTGAGGAACTACCTCAGTCAGTCAGTCAATAAACATGTGCCTTCTATGTGCCAGGCCCTGTGCTAAACACTGAGGATGCAGAAAGAGGCAAAAAATAGGCCCTGCCCTAAAGGATCTTACAATCTAATGCGGGAGATGATGGGCGAACAAATATGTATAAACGAGATACATGCAGGATAAATAAGATATAGTGAAGAGAGGAAAGGTGTGAGAATTAAGAAATGTGAGGAAAGAAGGAAGAGAGCATCCAGGCATGGAGACAGCCAGAGAAAATGTCGGGAGCCAAGAGATGGAGTTTTTTGTTCAAAGAGTACGTGACGTGTAAGTGTCAAAAGACTGGAAAAGTAGTAGAGTGCTAGGTTATGAAGGGCTGCCTGAAGAAAGTTGTTCGGGTAGTAATTAAAGGTAGCCCTTTATCCAGTCTCTTTGTAGACTGTTAGGAAACAGGGGGAGTTATCTTCATCTATTTGTTTTCCCAAGTGATGTCTAAGAAGTGGTGATGGTGGAAACTATTTATCACTGGTTTAGAGAGATTACAAAAGATTTTATGACATGGGATTTCTTCTCATTTATTTTTGTTTAGTATGGTTCAATTAATTCTTTGTTATTTGATTTCTGGTACTTTGCTGATCTATCAAGTAGAGACTACACTGAATGGGGGATCAAGCTACACAGATTTCCTTTCCTCCACAGTGAACCTAAGCATAGCATGGGAACCAAGGCAGGGGTGAGGATAACCTCTCTGCATTGTGTAAATGTTTATTAAACACCTAAAATATAAAGACACCAAAGGAAAGGATAGAAAAAAAATTTTAAAGGAAATATAGGAGGAAAAAAAAACTTTTCAAATGACAACAAGGAGAATATTGGAATATTTGTGTAGAAAAAATATTAAAGTAATAATAAAATTTCAAAAACATTTTAATTTTTGAATATTCATAATACACAAACTGAAAATATATTAAGCATAATATTTTTTATTCCACAAAGCCCAATTTTATTCTACATTTCCCTTTTCTCTGCTCAATCTAGGAACCTGTTATTTACTCCAAAACCCCTTTTAGCCAAACATCTCAAAAGTTTGAATCAATGGAATATGATGGCAGCAAACAATTTCCTCACCCCATTTCTCCTAAGCACTGATGAACCAACCCAGTGATTTCACTAATGTTTACTAGAGACTAAAGCTGTGGGACTTCAGTTTCTAAACTTAAAAAAAAAAGAATTCCTTTTACCCCAAATGAAAATTAGAGGAGGCAGATGACACAACATTTAGGAATCAAATAACCAATCCATGCAGGCATCATCCTATTGGACGGGCTCAGAAATATTGCTAACAAAGTTTGCTTGTTAGGTGAGTCAATAAGAGCATGCTCTAACTCTTAAACTCCACAAGAAAGACATTTTCATATTTATATAGTACTCAAATTAAAATGGGGATACTTTATTTCATGTGAAATTCCTCAGCCTCCTCTTGAAGCAAAAATTTGGGTTTTCAGATGATGGTGAATTGAATAGTACTGTGGTGGTCTTTTGCCATGTATAGATCTTAGAGTATATACCAGTTAGTCCTGAAAGGCTCATTTTATTTTATTTTGCTGCCAATGGCTCTTTTGATTCAAGCCACATCAAAATTCCGTAATTAAATTTATTTGTATTTATTTATATACTGCTCTCTGCTCCAAACAATCTAAACCAAATAAGGGGACTCAGCTTGAATAGCTTCATATTCCACATGGATACATAACACAGAGGCACTCTTGGTCTCACCCTCTAACAGCAAGAGCCCTAATTCACACTCTAATTCACCCTTCTCCTTTGGAAAATAAGAAACTTAACTGCCCAGAAACAAGACTTCTAGACATCCCTTCATTCAGCATTCATTCACTCCTTTGCTAAATTTCTTTGACAATTACCCTGGAGTAGTGCTTAACATAGTGCCAGGCACATAGTAGGTAGTTAATAAATGCTTATTGACTGACTAAGCACTTACTAAATTCATGACCCTGTGATAAGCACTATAGATAAGCAAATAATAGAGACTACAAGTGATATTTATGTAGGGTTTTCATATATTACTTCATTTGATCCTCAAAAAATCCTTGAGGTAAGTGACATAGTTATTATTATTCTAATTTTATAGAAAAGGAAACTGAGCTTGAGAGAGGTTAAATGACTTGCCAAAAGATTACATAAGTAGTATTTGGAAGGGATTCACAGAATTACAGAATTTGAGACAGTTAGAAGGACCATCAAATACCCCAAGGGAATTCTCACTATAACATACCCAATAGCATTGAATTATGACCTCTAAGGAAGGGGAATCCACCATCTCTCATTTCACTTTTGGACAACTCTAATTATTAAGGTTCCTCTCTCCCTGCTGACATCAAACCATACTTTGTCTTTTTGCAAAATCCACTTATTTTTCCTAGTTCTCCCTCCTGGGGCCAAACAGAGGTCTAATCCATCCTTCACATGGCAGCCCTTCAAATATTTGAATTTTGTTCCCCCTGAGTCTTTTCCAGTCTAAACATCCCCAGTTCTTTCAACTAATCCTCAAATGATACAGACTCTGGATCTTTCACCATCTTTGTTGACCTCCTAATATCTTTACTTTACAATTCACAAATGTCCTTCTTACACTGACATGCCTATAACAGATATATTCCACATGAAGTCTTTTAAGGGCACTATGTAGTGGAACTATCATCTTCCTATCCTGGGAAGCAATTTTTCTCAGTGAATTACAATAAAACTTTATTTAAAAGTGTAAAAACCATTCTTAGCACACTACCATACAACAAAAAATGGCAGGCCAGATATGGACCATAGGCTAGAGTTTGTTGACCCCTGATCTAGTGTGTTAGCCACTTCTCCCAGCTTGGTGCCACCGGAAAATTTGATGAGCATGCTATCTTTGCCTTTATCTAAGTGACTATAAAAATGTTAAACTTAAACAGCACATAGTCAAGGACAGACACATGGGGCATTCTACTGAAGGCCTCCTGCCATATTGATATTAAACTAGTAATGAATATTTTTTGAGTCTGGCTTCCAAACTGGAATCTACCTAATTGTACAATACTTCCTGGAATAGAATGAAATCCTTTATCAAAAGCTTTGCTAAATATCTAAGTAAACTATTATTCTACATTCTCCTTTGCACCTGGGATACCAGCTTAATAATCCTATCAGAAAAAGAAAGAAGGTTAGTTTGGCATGACCTGTTCTTGGTGAATCCATTCTGACTCTTTGTCATCATTTATACTTCCACTTGCTTGCTGCTTAAACTTTGTGGATTTATGTGCATGGATGTGAAGCCTTATTTTACTACTGGCTCTTTTCTTGCCTCTTTTCTATCACATCTTTAACCAGCTGCTCACCTCCCAGATCAAATTTTCCTTTTTATATTAACAATGAAGAAAACATAGAGAAGAAAATAATGAAGAAAAAGGCCTATACCCCTACAGTCATCAGTTTCTTTGCCACAACTTTGTAACTGTTGATAAAATTTTTATAACTGTGTTCTATCAATTGCCACATACTGCCTCCCTTAGCAAAATGGAATAAGACACAGCCTCTGTCCTCAAGGAGCTTACACTGTAGTAGTGTCAGTCAGTCATTCAACAAGAATTTGAAGAATTTAAAGTGCTTACTATGTTCCAGGTACTTTGCTAAGCAGGCTGGGAATACAAATCAAAGCAAAAAAAGAAATATTGTCCTTGCCCTGAAGGAACTTAGATTTTAAAGGGGAAGACAACACATAGAAGGAAGCTGAAAAGGAATGGAGAGGAGAAGGTATCCTATGGCCTATTGGAGAAGTCTAGAGGATTGCAGCCTAATGGGAAGTGAAGAGACAGCTGGCCTGAGCATCCCCCTTAAACAGAGGTTCTAGTGGGAGCCATCCAATCACAGGGAGGCACTAAAGGGGTAAAGGATGCTTCTAAGACATGATTTCAAGGGCAGAAGCAATCTTTCAGGATGAAAGGTATGGTGGAGAAATCTGTAGGCATATGGCCTGCTGGGAAATGAAGAAATGGTAACCTAGATGCCCTCCTTAAGAGAAGGTTCTGAGAGGAACCATCCAATCAGAGGGATGGGATCCAGTGGTGGACGAGTCCAGAGGAGTGAAGCTTGGTGGGAAATGAAGAGAAGGAGAGATAAGATAAAGTTAGGAGGAAAAAAAAACTATAATACAAGTTAGACTATGAAAAGTACATTCAGAATGTTCAAAGCTCCATTGGAGTTTAGAGAAGGCATGGTTACTTCAGATAGAGAGTATGGAGGAGGTTTCAAATGAGGAGATCCTTGAAGGATGGATAGGATTTGAGCAGATGAAAATGGAACACCACTAGATGGGGTGTTGGTTAATATGCGAAATTGCTGGGAAGGTTAAAATAGCTATTATTCTATTGATATGTTAAAGACTGGAATACTCCAGAGTGAGCCTGAATATTTCTGGATTTCCCATTTTCTGATTAGACACCTTGTTTGTTTTCATTTAGAGATGTTTTCCTCTTCTCTATCTCTTTCTAACAACCTCTATGCAAGAAAGCCAGTAATGCTGAAACTGATAAAAGGCATGGCCTGGTTGTCCTCCCTCCATTTAACTATCTATTGATGTCATTCATTGTAAGGCAGAAAAATTTGATGGGGTGATTGGGTAATCTACTAACTCCCCCAAATCCTGGTGATAAGAAAGTGGGGATACTTGGGCAGTCTTAAGTAAAACACTGTTACATACAATTCCCAGGGACTACTAGACAAAACAAACAAATCATCATACTACTCTATTGGCAACCTATGAATACATGTTCTATGTTTCTTCACACTAATTAATTACATACTATAGCTCATTAAAAACAATGTCCAGTAACTCTATTTTTAAAAACACTAAACAAGGTAATGGTATTTATTAACAGTCTTCACTTTTTCTGGGGTATCTCCAGTAGTTACAGCATCTTGAAGGTTGAAGATTCTGAGTCTCCAGGTACTTCAGTTGACTCAGGAATTAATCCCAAGCCTAATTTAGCCCTGCTTCTCTGAAGACTGAAAACTCTATCTCCACAACCTGAGAGTTGGAAAAGAGCTACAGTCTAGATTTGTGATTTCATTGGTATAGGCTATTTACAATAAGGAAACTCTCTTTACCGATGGAAACTGTTCTGCAACTTGGAGAATTAAAGTGTTGTCTGCAGCACTTACTGAGTGATTAAATGATTTGCTCAGGGTCACATAGTCAGTATGTGTCCAAAAGGTGAGACTTGAGATAAAGTCTTCCTAACACCAAGCCTGGCTCTTTACTCATTGCTTCCATAATGTCCTTCTGAGAAAGGAACTTACTGCTTATATAATATGATAATGATACTTACTCACATATATGTATATATAGATAGAGACACACACACACTCACACAGAGATATGTGTGTGTATGCACACACTTTAAAAATTGTAAGAATCAAAACCCTTTGCTTAGAGCAACATGTGAAATTAATAATAGTCAACACTTTTATTTCCATCTTAAAGATGAATTAGGGGCAGCTAGGTGGTGCAGTGAATAGAGCACTGGCTCTGGATTCAGGAGGACCTCAGTTCAAATCTGGCCTCAGACACATAATACTTACTAACTGTGTGACCCTGGGCAAGTCACTTAACCCCACTGCCTGAGCAAAAAAACAAAAACATAAACAAAAAAATGATGAATTAGATTTAAGGAGGTGAAATAATTTGCACATGGTCACATAGATGAAGTATCATTAGAATCAGTATATGAATCCAGGTGTCTTGGTTATAAATCCCTTGCCCCTATCAAACTCTCACCCAAGGAAGAAACCCTTGTCAGATTGCCATCCAGTCTCACCTTGAACAAATCCAATGATGAGAAATTCACTGCTTTTTCAGGATAGCCATTCTCAAGGTCAAATACCCCTAATTATTAGAAAGTTCTCCCATATATTGAGTAAAATCTGCCTCACTATAATTTTTACTCATATGGTCCTAGTCCTGCCTTCTCACGCTAAAAAGAATATGTCAAATTTATCTTCTATGTGTCAGTCCTTCAAATATTTAAAGACAGCAATCACGTTCCATAGCCCTCCTCTGTTGTAAAGGTTGAGGTCACTTGCTTATTACTATTCATTTCTTTTCCCTCCCTGAAGCCCAGTTAATCAAGATGTAAAATGAAAGAATTTAAATAAATTATCTGTTGGGTCCTTTCTAGCTCTAAATCTGTGATTCTGTGGTCATGTTCTCCTTAGTAGAGAGAGGAAGATGGGTGGCATAGTGGATAGAGTTTTGGCCCTGGAGTCAGGAAGACTCATATTTTTGAGTTCAAATCTGACCTCAGACACTGACTAGCTGTGTGTCCCTGGGAAAGTCACTTAATTCTGTTTACTTCAGGTCCTTATCTGTAAAATGAGCTGGGGGAGAAAGGGCAAACAACTCCAGTATCTTTGGCAAGAAAACCCCAAATGGGGTCACAAAAAATTGGACATAATTGAAAATAACTGAACAACAAAGAGAGAGGCAAAGCCCAAAACTTATGTTTCCTAGCACTTCAGTGTTAACACATACTTATCAGTGGGCCAAGGTACAGCTCTGGATTGCTTCTACTTCCCACTGATTGATAACACAAGAGGCTTCAAGACCAGACACCCCTGATCTTTCCTAGAACACAGTGAGACATGACCCATTCCTGAAGTTTTCATCTCATGGAAGGAAAATCTAGGGAGTTAACCACTTCTAATGCTGGAAACACAAGACCACTTTGACTCTAGATGTTTAGTTTACCAATTAATAAGCAAGCATTTATTCCCATGTAAGTTATTGTGCTAGGTACTAGATAAAAATAGGTTAAGATACAAACTGTTCTAAAGGTGATTTAGAAATCATTTAAACAACTAACTTTGAAAGTGAGCTAAGTTCAAAGGAGAAATATTCAGAAAAGACAATTTGATAGCAAAATAACATTCACAGGTTGTGTGTGGTAAGAGAAAGGGGGGGGAGGGAGGCATTTCAACAGATGGAGATAAATTAAGGCAGTTGGGAGCAGAAGTTGATCTCAGGCATTGGGAATAGCATAAGCAAAGACTCAGAGGACGGAAGGTGAAAGATGAGAATGGAGAGTAGAGTGGTGTTTTATTGAGTACATGAAGGGGAACAATAGGAATAAGACTAGAGATATAAGTTAAAAAAAAAAGATTGTAGTACTCCTCTGATGTTCCAACATTGTGTTACTTTGCAGCATAAATATTTCCACTCAGTTGTGGAGTGACAGGTCTTAAATCTAAGGCTAAAATATTTTCATTTGGACACAGAGGAAATAGTGAGGGTTTTTGCTCAGGGAAATGACATGATGGGACATAAGCATTAGATAGATTATCTAAGCCAGTTTTTAGAAAAGGATGGTTTGGGAGTGGAGAGATCACTTTCAAGGAAACCAATTATAAGTTTAAAAATTTAGAAATGGATGACAATATCTAGTCCAATTCCTCCATATAATAGAAGAAAAATAAACTGATGTCCAGATGGGTCAAATTAATTGACTAAGGTAAAAAGGTAATTTAAGTGTCAGAGGCAAGATTAGAATCTAAGACCTCTGACTCTAAAGTGAGTATGTACTCACTCTACTGTGTCATGGTGGCTCTAGGATAATAGTTAAGATAAGTGGAAGGAAGGGATTTACTTAGAGTAGCAGACATGAATTGAGGAGAGGAGATAATTGCAAGAGGTATTGTGAAGGTAAAATCAAGAAAGCTTGACAATTGATTGGGGGTGGGGTGGTAAGGAGAGTAAATGAAAGAAAAAAAATATTCCAAAGGTATGAATGTGTTGACAAGGAGAACAGTAGTACCATCAACAAAAAAATAGGTTCAGAGTCAAAAATAAGTTCAGCAAAGGGCAGCTTTGGCAGGAACATGTTAAATTTGAAATACTGATGGGACATGTAAGTGAAGATATCCAGCATGAAGTCAAAGATGCAGTTTTTTAATCAATAAGAGAAATGAGTTGGATAGGTTGATTGAAGAGTTAACTTTTTTGAGATGAGAACAGAACAAATGAAAAATAAGATCACTAGCAAGAAAAGAGAGACCAAGACAGAACAATGTGGAACGTCTATGCCTTAAGGATGAGAGATGGAAGAGAAGTCATCAAAAAAGACCAAGAAGAATTCATTTTATAGGTAGAAAGAGAAATAGGAGAGAGAAATGTCACAGAATAGAGGGAGAAGAGATTATCCAAGAAGGATAGTCAACAGCATTAAAAGAGTGTAGAGGAGTCAAGAAAAATTAGGAGTAAGGAAAAGCCATTAGAATTATCATGCAAGAAAAAACAAAAACAAAAACAAAACACCTTTTTGAGAGAGTTTCAATAGTAAAGAGGTTAATTAGGCTTGATGTCAGGGGAAGAAAAGGTTGTTCAGTGAATAAAGTGTTGGGCTTAAAGTTAGGAAGACCTGAGTTAAAATTCTACCACAGATATGTAGTAGCTGTGTGATACTACACAGATCACTAAACCTCTCTTTGTCTGTTTCCTCATCTCTAAAGTAGGAATAATACTAGTGCCTAATTCCCAGGATTGTTGTGAACATCAAAGAATATAACATTTGTAAAGTGCGTTCCAAACTTGAAAATGCCATACTAGTGCTAGCTATTATTATGATAAACTTCCTAACAATTAGCTGATCTAAAGTGAAATAGCCTGCCTTGAGACATGGTGGTAGAATTCTTCAAGCGGAAGCTTCATGGCAATCTGTTGGGATATGGTGAAGTGGGGATCCTTTTGAAGTAGAGGATGAACTAGAAGCAGCTGAGTTCTCTTTCAACTCTCAAATTTGATGATTCTGTGAACCCTCTTAGAACCACAGTGTAGAAAAACACTTGCACTGCTTCTCACTCTTAGGGTTACCTCTTGGTCCAGTGTGTGTGTGAGAGAGTAAGCCATTGCAATGTGCCTTTGCCTCTAAGTAGACATTAACTGACATCTGTCAGACTGAAAAATGAGATACCAGTTTCCCTCAACTCTGCTGCTGTCTGCTCAATAATCATTAAGATCTCAACAGAAAAAGGGGGAAGGTCAAAAGGGGAAAGGGGCTGACTGTAACAAGGATTCCCCTTTATAGGTAGAGTACATAAGAGTGACTCATTTCCCCATCAATTGGTCCCCAATACCCAGGAGATTTCTTTAACTTCTTAATGAAGATGTCAATGTGGATGTTCCAAATTTTCAATAGAGAGATATAATCACATTGCCTTAAAAGGTAAGCATCAGTCCCTGAAACTTCATCACATTAATTCGGGAACTCCTCTCATTAGCTCCCTGTAATTATGAAGGGATGAGGATTGAGTCCATGTTAATGAAATGAAGATAACAAGCATAGATGACTTTTGAGAGTTTAGTATAGTTAAAGGGGAGAAGTTGGATGATAGTTTTAAGAGATGGTAGAAAAATAAGAAATTTTTGGTTTCATTCTTTCTCTTCTCTCTCTTTTCATTTTTGTCTTTCTTTTACTTCCTCCTCCCTTTTTTTTTTAGAACAGAGGAGATCTAAGCAAAGTTTTTTGTATTTGACAAAGAGTCAAAAGCTAAAGAGAAATGGAAAGAGAGAGAGAGAGAGAGAGTCATTGATAGGACAGTATCAGTGGATATAGCATCAGGTACACACATGGAAGAGTTTATGTTGACAAGGAGAAGGGCCATCATCCTCTGAGACTGAAGTCAAAGGTGGTAAGGTCAGATGAAGAACTAGAAAGGTTAGGAGGTGCCAAATAAAGAAGGTGAGGGCATTGATGATATCTGGCACCAATTCTGAGCCAAGGTTGTGTCTTATGGTGCAAAAGGTTCCCATGGTATTCACAAACAGAAATTTGTTCCTCTATTACCCTTTGATATGAGCCCACATTGTTTCTAGGTTTTGATTTCACAAAAAGTGCTCCTAATAATGTTTTTGTTTACATGTGATCTTTTACCGTACCTTTAAAATCTCTGGGGTATATGCCCAGTAAGCAAGCTTGCTGAGTCAAAGGGCATGTAAATTGTAGTAATTTTCAATATAATCCCAAATTGTTTTCCCATGTTGCCATGATTCCAGGGTATAAAGGAGTAGGTGAATTTTGAAAGGAAGCCTGGAACACTCTGTGTGATACTCCCATGCCCTAGGGAATGCTAAAGTTTTGGTTGTCTTTGGGAATTGAGTTTGAGTTCCTAGTGGGCTTGTGATACTTGTCATTTTTTTCTCTGAGTGGAAGGATCTGCACTTAAGAAAGTGATAACAAGTTTAGTTTTGGTATTCCCTCAAAGGTCTACATTAGCATTTTTTAAAAGAAATTAATTTTGTAAAAAAAAATTAGCAGCTTCATTGCATTTTGGATTCATTTTGAGTTTGTGGTCAATCAAATGCTTTCTATCTTTTTTATATAAATATCACATATACCTGATATTTTCCATCTGCTGTACAACTTACTTTTTTTTTTTTGGTGAGGCAATTGGGGTTAATTGACTTGCCCAGGGTCACACAGCTAGTGAGTGTCAAGTATCTGAGACCAGATTTGAACTCAGGTCCTCCTGACTCCAGGGCTGGTTTTCTATTCACTGTACTACCTAGCTGCCCCAACAATTTACTTTTCAAAATAAATGTATAACTGAAATTATTCTTGTCACATTTCCCCTTATTAGTGTGGGGTGGTAATTATAGTCCATTGGGATTATTCAAATCATGATTCCATCTTTGTACATATTAGATATCCCTCTCAATTTCACTTATCTGTACATTTGAGGAATCTATCTCTTTCTGTCTTTAGGAATATGTTTGCCTTCACTCTCAGGATAGGGTTAAGAGCATAGCCCTGTAATATATCACAATTGATCCCTCTCCAAATTGATAGCGATCCACTTATCATTACATTTTGGTATAATTATTCCACTATGTATCTATCTCACTGTTTTATTCTCATATCTGCATCTTGTCATCTATGCCACAAGGACAAAATGAAAGAATCTGTAAAATTCTTTACTAAAATTTTTTTTACTAAAATTCAAGGTGCGGGATGTCTTTGGCCTTCTCCTGATCTGCTGTCCTAATAATTTCATTAAAAAAAAATGAGGTTAGTTTTTCATAACTGGTTCTTACTGAACTCACGCTACCTCCTCTAAATCACCATCTTTCTAATCATCCACAATTCATTTGTTTAAGATTTCATTTAAGAATTTTGCTGAGGATCAATATCAAGCTTACTTACCTATAATGTTGGTCATATACTCCCTATCCCACCACTATTTGATTTTTTTGAAAATTGGGACAAAATCATCCCCCCCCAAAAAAGATGATCAACAATAATGCTCTAATCATATGTGTAAAAGTCTTTCAGAACTGTAGGAACTAGTTCATCTGAGACTAGTGAATTCACTTTTTTATAGCTATTTCTGTTACACACAACTATACACACCCAGGAGCAAAATAACTAAATTAACATGGGGGTGGTCTATTTGCCCTAGCATAGTAGCTTTTAATATTGGCCCTCGTCTGATGACTTTGAGAACTGGGAAAAAAAATGGAAGTGGGATAGGAGAGAGAAAATGACAACTCTGAGCCAATATACTGGATGGAAAATAAGTGTACCCACTGGCATTTCAGTGATAGACATTATTGTTCTTGGCTCCTCTTTCACCTCTTTCCTCAAGGGGAATTTTTCAGATGGACTCCTTCAATCTTACTTTTGAGCTGTTTGAAAGATTTACTGCATCTCGAACGTAGTCATTTTGCAAAGCTGATGTATGGAATTAAGTACATGAGAATATTTCCAATGATGTGCAAATAGATCAAGGAAAAAAATGAACCAATAAGGTAAGCCACTAGGAATGTAAACTGAATGAGGCTCTTTATGTAAAAGGTGAAAGGTGCCTTTTTTTTTCAGTGTTTTAACATATTGAAAAGCTTGTGTGAAAGCCTACATACTCAAACCCTTTTGATAAGCATAGCTAGTTTTTTTTTTTTAAATTTCCCTGACTGCTCTGTGTATTACTCTACCCTTCTAAAAAAATGTTTCTCTTAGAGCCTCCAGGCTAAGTGCCTAGTTTGGCATTATAACCTCATTGTTATGAACATAAACATATAAGCACAAATTTCAAATAAGATTTGAGTAAGATATATTTTTAGATTTTAGGGGATGAGTTTCAAAGCTGGTTCATGCTTGTATTTCCTGTAACCTATCTGAAACCCCTACAGGTCTCCCTCTTGGTGCAAATATCATAATACATGTTTGAATGTATACAAAGAATCTATGTCTTCTGGTTGTAATAAAATCATCTAGCAATGATTTTTTTTTGCATAGTTCTTAAGGATTCATATGTTATTTATGTGTAAAAAGGAAAAAAGGACTTTTCCACATGGCTCTCTGCATAAATTGCATTTGTATGTAACTCTCATAGTCTCCCTCCTCCACCTGAACACTCCCACCCTTTACCCTCCACACAAGTGAAGGGAGCTAGGGAGAAGAGAAGAAATTATATAGGTACCTCGGGATTTTTTTTTCTTTCTTTCAACATGAACAGACAAGGTACAGTATAATGATTACTTGTATGTGTTCATAAAGGGCAGCAATGTGAAGAGCTTAAAAGAATCTGGGTGGGGAATATACAATACATACATATATATACACATATATATAGTATGTATTACAATATGCATTACATGTGTATTATATATGCACATACATATATGTGTATATACATGTGTGTATATGTGTGTATATATGAGTGTACACACACACACACACACACACACACACACACACATGCACGCACTTATTTAGAGCTAGTAAGGAACTTAGAATCCACGTAATGAAACCTCCCTTTCTACAGATCATGAAATTTGAGGCCTGGAGAGGTGAGATGACTTGCCCAAGATAATAAGTAGAAGGTAAACTGGGATTATTACTAAAATCCTAATTTAATCCTAATCTTAATTTAATGCCTCATTGTGGTATGGTGTTGACTTTGGGTTCTCAATTTCTTGAATGTTATACTGTCAGAACACCAACCCTGGAAGGCCCTAGGAAGTTATGTCACCTATTAAGGCTGAAGATCCTGCCCAGTAGTTTGTGCCCCACCCCTGACTTTTTTTTGTCATAGAATTCAGATAGACCATCTACTGAACTATTGACAGCTTGGAGTCTGAATATTGAGAGAAAGTAAACACACTTGATGGACAATTTAGAGCAATGTTAATAACTGGCATTCAAATAGCACATTGGCAACTAGGTGATTTAGTAGATAGAGGGCCGACCCTGGAGTCAGGACCACCTAGAGCTCAAATCCAGCCTCAGACACTAATTAGAAATGTGACCCAGGGCAAGTCATTTAACCCTGTTTGCCTCACTTTCTTTATTTGAAAAATGACCTGGAGAAGGAAATGCCAAACCACTTTGGTATCTTCCCTAAGAAAACCTGAAATGGAGTGACAGAGCGTCGGAAATGCCTCAAGAACAACAGCAGATAACATGCTAAGGTTTACAAGGGACTCGGTACGCATTGGAGTTTCAACAAAACCTCTGAGGTAGATACTACAGGTATTATTGTTACAGTCTTTCAGATGAAGTAACTAAAACTCAGAAAGGTTAAGTGAATTATTTGGTCACACAGCTGGGAAGCGTAGGAGGCAAGATCCAAAGCCGTCACGTAATACTGTCCCAATGTTAGTCTAGATAAATAGTGAAGGTTGGTTTTGAAATCGGGAATACCTGTATCTGACATATACTGATGGCCTGACTATGGTTAAGTCCCTTAACATTCTTGGTGTGCCAGGCAACTCACTAGGACTGTAAGTCGCAAACGAGTTGCTGATTTGCCATCTTTATCTGTGAACGGAAGTTTTACTTTAGAACTTCCCAATACTGACAAAAGCACAGGAGAGTTCAGACCTCTGGTTTCATCAGTTAAGAAAGCACTCACTGTGTTAAATACACACATACGCAAATACACACAAACACCCTCTTTTCTGGACTAGAACTCTGGATTTATTGATCTGGGGAATTCCTGATGAGGAAATTTTTTAGAGGATGATCACCTACTCTGCAACTTATGATCTTAGAGACTTGTCTGAGGAACTGAGTGGCTGAGCGAATTGCCCAAGGTTGTTTAAATTAGAGGCAGGACATGAGCAGGACTTCCTGTTTGAAGCTAGCTCTCTTTCCACTAAACCATGCTGCTTTTCTTTTATATACACATATGGGTGTATATATGCACACATACGTATATACACACGTGTATGCATTTGTATATACATCCACATATGCACATGCATACAATGCACATACAGCTACATATATAAATATATACATATATATATTCACATGTCTCAAGACATAAGTTTGAATCTGCCATCAGACACTTAATAGCTATGTGATTGCATGAGTCATTTAACTTCTTTTACCTTGGTTTCCCCAACTGTAAAATGGGGATAGCACTAACCTCACAGGGCTGTTGTGAGGATAAAATATGATAATATCTGTAAAGTACGTAGTGCCTGGAACATATAGTTTATATATATATATATGAATAAACAAACATGCATCTGTATACACATGTATTATATACAAACATGTATACATTATATTGCGTATATGTATGCACATGTGTATGCATGCATATAAATGCACATGTATGCATGTATTTACAAAGAGTTAAACATAGGAATTGTGAGCTCTCAAAGACTAGACAAGCACAGTCTAAGTTCTGGAAGGTCTTACCACGGTGGTAAAGCCTCAAATATGGATCCAGGAATGAACTGTATGTCTATCTTTTGAAGACCAGCTGAACAAAGTTTAATCCATCAATTAATAACCATATATTAAACACCTACTATAAGCTATGCACTGTGCTCAGCACTGGGACAGAAATAACAAGACAATTCTTATTCTCAAGAGTTTATGTTCAATTGGTGATGTCCATATATAAGTATATACAGAATAAAAATGAAGAAAAATACCAACAAATATAAAATAGTTTGGTAATGAGTGCAATAGTAGTTGCTGTGTGTGTGTGTGTGTGTGTGTCTGTTGCAGATTGAGAAATGCTTCTTGAAGAAGGTAGAATACAAGCTGCCTCTGCTGTGAATTCCATTCACAGATAAAAAAATTGGCAATCTAAGAGACAGGAATGAGAGGGAGTGTATTTCTCTATAAAGGCACGAAAATAGGAAATGGAATCTTAAACAATCTTATCACCCATTTGACTCCCAGGTGATGAATTTTTCAGAATCTTTCCAGAAATTATTGAAGACTATATACTAAGCCATAGAGGTGTTTCAAATATGTGCAGTCAATCCAAAATAGTCTTTTCTCTGTTTTTTTTTTTCTTCATGTACTACATCCCATTTTCTATTTTAGGGCTTTTCTACAAGCCATTCCCCCATACCTGGAATTCACTCTCTCTTCCTTTGCCTCTTAGAATGTTGTTCCTTCTTCAAGACACAGTTCAATTGCCATTTTTTACATCAAGTATTTCATGATACATCTCATGTCCTTTTATACTATTCTCCTCATGTAAGGAATCAGAGTTCTCCTAGGAGAAAGGTAGACAAGATTCCAGAGATAGCTACCAATGTCTCCCATAATATTAGCTATATTTAGGCAATCCAGGTACACGTACATAATATTCATAGGGACATATATTACAATCTGGTTCTCTGCAATTCCCTATTTATAGTGTGTTACAGCCTCCTCAGACCAACCATACACCTCTCTATTGCCCTGTAGGTGATAGTCAAAGAGAGTAGCCTTCTATGATTCATAGTCACATAAGTATATTACATACAGTGAGATTATTATACAGAAAAATGAAGTGATGTTATGAAGGTCATGAGGTGACATCACTATAGGGCAATATCTTCTGATAGCTAAATATGAATGTTTATATGCATGCATTTATATGGATGCATATAAATGCACATGTATGCATGTATTTACAAATAGTTAAATATAGGAATTGTGAGTTCTCAAAGACTACTAGATTTTGGTTGATCTCTAAATGAAATACTTTAAAAAAATTTTTTTTTAGTTAAACATTTTCATTTAACATATTTGAGATTATGGAAGTAAAATGAAATCAAGGGAAATTAAATGTTCTCATTTTCAAGAACTCAATTTCAACTTCAGACTATGTCCCTCTGCTGTGGTGTTTGATGATTGTAAGATCATTATTTTCTCTAAAGCCAAACTGTGAAGGTACTAGTAAAGGGTCCACTTTTAAGAGCTTCAGCAGCATTTCTCACAGTGGCAACATGAATTGAATTCTGTAAGGGTTTTGTCTCAGGAATAATTTTCCCAGGTTTAGAGAACCCTAGGACTCCCCAACACTAGGACTGGCAATAGTCAACTGTACCATATGGCATATAAATTGGACCTGAGGTTCAAAGACAGCTCAAGAGTTGTCTCTGATATTTCTCCTCTGACTCCCCAGAATTCAAGAAAGCAGAAGGGTTATTTCCTGGCTGCTCTTGAGAAATACTGAACATGATTGAAGGAAAGGATTGGGGTAAATTTTGGATATATTGTGTTGAAGGAACGGGAACAAGAGCGGTAGCATTGTGTATTTGACCTTGGTCAAGCCATTTAATCTCTCTAAGATTTAGTTTCTTTATCTGTAAAACATAAGGATTGAATTAGATGATGTGTAAACTACCTTCAAGGTCTAAAGTTCTCTGAGTGTATGATTCGTAGGAACTATAGAAAAGAAATTTTATTCAGACCTTTGAACCAGAATTTTCAGTTGGGTTATAATCATAGTGAGTGAAAAACTCTTTCTAATATGCAAGACCTTTAATGTACTTTCAGATCAACCATTTCTCAAAGGAATCATCAGAGGATCCACTTAGTCATTCTTTTTAGTCCAATTATTAATGATTAATTGGTGAGAAGAAATGAATATGAAAACACAACATATTCTACAGGCATGAGAAATGTGTGTGTTTGTGTGTAGTACAGATTATCTTCTTTTCTTAATCTTTGCTTGTAAAAACATGTGTGATGTTGGGTTTGGGAGTGCTCAGTGTATGGACCTGTCCAGAGTCTTTCCTCTGCAATATGCTATTACAGAGTCCCAAGATACCACATGATTAGGGAGTTACTTAATCAGTTAAAAAGAGTGTAGTACATTGTATTGCCACTAGATGGTGCGAAGAGTAGCCTCGTCTCACCCCTCCTTACCACTTGGGCTTTGTTCCAATGATAGGGTGTGGTTGCGTGGGCTCCCATGTTCAATAAAGGCCTTAAATATGATCTGGAATATGCCCATAGATTACCAAAAAATGTTAAACTATCAGTGGTACTCACTGAATCCTAGGGGAAAGACAGTTTAACTTTATTAAGTTCCTCAAGATTTCCCTTTCCTCTTTACCTTTTTACACTTCTCTTGAATCTTGTATTAGAAAGTTAAATTTTCTATTCAGCTCTGGTTTTTTCTAAATAATGCTTGAAATTCCTCTATTTCATTAATGAACATCTATGTCCCCTCATGGATTATGCTCAATTTCGCTTGGTAGGTGATTCTTGGTTGTAATCCTAGCCCTCTAGAATATCGTGTTTCAAGCCCTCTGATGTATTAATGTAGAAGCTGCTAAATCTCGTGTTATCCTGACTGTGGCTCCATGATACCTGAATTGTTTCTTTCTGGCTGCTTGCAATATTTCCTCCTTGACCTGGGAACACTGGGATTTAACTATAATATTCTTGGGAATTTTCATTTTGGGATTTCTTTCAGGAGTTGATTGCTGGATTCTTTGAATTTCTCTTTTATTCTCTGGTTCTAGAATATCAGGGCAGTTTTCCTTCATAATTTCTGGAAAGATGAGGTTTAAGCTCTTTTTGTTTTGTTTTGTGTTGTTTTTATCATGGCTTTCAGGTGGTCCAATTTTTTTTTTAATTATTTCTCCTGGATCTGTTTTCCAGATCAGTTGTTTTTCCAATGAGATATTTCACATTGTCTTTTATTTTTTTTTATTTTTTTGGTTTTGTTTTATAACGTCTTGATTTATCATAAAGTCATTAGCTTCCATTTGCTCCATTCTAATTTTTAAGGAATCATTTTCTTCATTGAGCTTTTGGACCTCCTTTTCCATTTGGCCAATTCTGCTTTTTAAGTTGTTTTCCTCATTGGCTTTTTGGACCTCTTTTACCATTTGGCCTAGTCTGGTTTTAAAGGTATTATTTTCTTCAGTATTTTTTGTGTCTCCTTTACCAAACTGTTGACTCATTTTTCATGATTTTCTTGCATCACTCTAATTTCTCTTCCCAATTTTTCCTCTACTTCTCTTACTTGCTTTTCAAAATCCTTTTTGAGCTCTTCCATGGCCTAAAACTAATTCATATTTTTATTGGAGACTTTGGATGTCAGAGCTTTGGCTTTGTTTGTTGTCTTCTTCTGAGTGTGTATTTTGATATTCCTCGTCATTATAGTAACTTTCTATAGTAAGATTTTTCCCCCGTTGTTTGCTCATTTTCTCAGCCTATTATTTGACTTTTTAGTACTTTGTTAAGGTAATGCTCTGCTTCCAGGATGGAGGGCAAACTGTCTTAAGCTTTAGGGGTTTTGTGCAGCTGTTGTAAGAGATACTTCTTTGGACCTGTGAGTTTTCAGTTCTTCCAAGGTGGTACGATCTAAGGAGAGGTGTTTACTACTCTCCTGGCCTGTGCTCCAGTCAGTGAGTGGCCACAAGCACTCTTTTCTACCCTGAAACTGTGAGGAGTGCCCCCTCTCTACTGTGGCCACAAGCTCTGCTGTGCCAGTGCTCCTTCTCACCCTGGGACTGCCATCCAGGACTGTGACCTGGATCTAACTATGGGCAAAGCAACAGAGTCCTGTCACAGTGTCAGCAAAAAGACCTCTGTAATATCCTTCTTACCGGTTATTTGATTCTTTTACCATCTGTGGACTGAAAGCTCTGGAAGCAGCTGCTGCCACTGCTGCTGATGCTGCTGATTCAGTCACTTCTAAGGCCTGCTCCTGGTTTTCTGTGGCCAAGGCTGTGCTGGCGCTGCCTACACCGAACTGTGCCCCATTCTCACCCCAGTGTGACAGGCCTTTCCTGCTGACCTTTTAAGTCGTCTTTGGTGTTGTGGGCTGAGAGGTCTGGAAACCACTACTGCTTGCCAGTGATTCATTTACCCCAAGGCCTCCTGTGGGTTTGCTAGGGCCTGGTGTGCTCTACTATGGCCTGTTCTGGACTGCTCTCCTCATTCACCCTGTTGCAACAGACCCTTCCTATTACCTTACAAGTTGTCTTGGGCTAGAAATTTGTTTCGCTCCATCTTTTTGTGGGTTCTGCTGCTCTAGAACTTGTTTACAGTCATTTTTAAAGTATTTGGAGGGGTTTGGAGGAGAGCTCAGGTGAATCCCTGCCTTTATTCCGACATCTTGGTTCTGCCTCCCTCTATTATAACTTTTGAACTTCAAATAGGAACCAACATAATTTCTATCATTGACAACCATGTGTACCAGAGAACCTTCTGAGAAGGTGTTTCCCTAAAGGATTAAGGATTTCAAACAAGACCTAAGATATAGGCTTTAGTTTTAATCGTATTAACATTTGTAATATGAATAATTTGCAATATGATTTTTGAAATTGAGACACTTCTTAACTGATTTAGCTTGATTTCTTTTAAAAATATTTTTAGAAACTTATAATAAGCCATAGGGTCATTGAGAAGTACCACAAAAATCATTTTCCCTTGCTAAATCTGTATGTTACCATAGATTTCCATAGTTCTTTGTTTTCAGAAATTCTTCAAGCTAAATGCAGTACTAAGAATAAAGATCCATCCCCGTGGTATTAACTAGATGAACTACCTCTTTTCTAACTTTCCATATTGTGGAAAACTTACAATATGAACCAGGAATAACAATTTTATAGTGATCAGTATCTGGTACTAAAGCATTGATGATAATTATCTTGTGGAGTCTCTAATGGGCACATTGGGTGCCTGGCCTTTTCTTGCTCTGAAAATTTGTCATGGTTTTCTTTCTAGAATGCACTTGCCAAGGCAATGTTTATGCCATATGTTTAGTTTTTATACATGTGCTGTCAAATTTGTCTTCCCAGCTGCTGTTGGCCCAATTTCCCCCACCCCCACCCCTACCCTTTGGCTCTGATTGCTTCAGAGAGTTCAGTGTTCTAGAGAAAGATTTATGAGTAGAGAGGGGGTAATCATGGAGCCAGTAAATACTAGAATGAGTAATATTAAGATGATTAATCTATACATTTTAAAATCAGAAATGGAGGTATTTGTGATGTGTAATACAGATTGTAATAAGTTTACCAGACCAGATCCATAGACACTATAGAATAATGTTTCACCAAGTGGTTTCCAAGGCTTTGTCTAGTATCAATGTAAATAACTCAAGAGATACAGCTTTCTTTACTTTCCTCAAAGGCTTATTTATAAAATGCCCACACATTACTTCTTTTTTTTCCTTCCTGTATAAGGAGTCATTGCAGTCCACCAAGTAAATAATAGGGATTTAAAAATTTTCTTCATGCATATTTGCACAATAGATGGTTATACAGGCTCCGTTAGAGCATTCTGTGTAACTACATAATTACAGGCCTTTCACAGTGCACATTATTAACTTGATAGTGCATGACAACTTCAAAGCTGTCACTTTGGACCAGCAAGTAAATATTCACATGATATTTTTTAACTTCTGGTCTTCAGGAAGCCAGGTAGTAAAGGGGCAACTAATAAAATCCTGGGGGGGGGGGGGGTGAATGTACATGACAAGAAAATATTGAATAAAAGTTGGAAAATTCAAATAATCATTTACTTGTTTTAATATCTAAATGTGAATGAGATATAGGGAAAAGATTTAATTGACTTTTTCACTTTGCATGAAATTCAATCAGGAAGAGGAAAATAATGCTAAAAATGAGAGTTAATGATGGAATTATACTTTGAAGAAACAGAGGGATTCTCAGAGGAGAAAATAAGAGAGAGCATTACTCTAGATATGGAGTATTTTTTGTTTGAAGAATTAGAGGCAGGAGATGGAATGCCATTTTGATTGATGAAGGACATTTTGAATAAAGATTTTATATGAAATATTATGGAAGAAGAGTTGAGGAGCATAGAAAAAGCAGAATCCCTAAGTCCCAAAATTTGAGAGTTGAAATAGACCTCAGTGGGTATCTAGTCCAACACATACATAAAAGGAATCCTCATTACAATATAGTCAGTAAGTAGTCATTTAGCCTCTCCTTGAAGACATCCAAGATGAGAGAACTCAACTCCTCTTAAGGCAGGTCATTTCTGCTTTGGACAGCTCTGATTATTAGGAAGTTTTCCCTAATATCAAGCCTAAGTCTATCTTTTTGCAACCTCTACCTAGTACTTCTGATTCTGCCAAATTTAACATCTAATCCCTCCACCATATGCAAGTTCTTCAAATAATAGAAGAAAGCTGCTCTCTCGCCTATCAGTCTTCTGTCCTTCTGGCTAGGTGGCATAGTTTCTTCATCTGATTTTCATATGACACAGACTCAAAGTCCTTCAACCATTCTGGCTGAAGAGTTTGGATTCAAAAGGATATTAACTGGTTAGAGCATTGTAATAAAAATTTCAAAATATTTAATTGATAACTTTTGTTTTCACATCACTGCATTTCCCAATATATCTCTCCACTCCTTTCCTCTCCTAATGAGCTAGTCTTAACAGTCCTCTTGATACTCTTCAGCTTATCAATATCCTTATTAAAATATGGTAAGCAGAGTGAACACAATACTTCAAACAAGAAGAAGGGAATAAGGACAAGGGAAAAGGACAGTGGATCTATTACCTCCCTATTCCTAGAAGTTATATTTCTTACTGCAGCCCAAGTTCTCATTAGCTTAGTTTTTTGGCTACCAAATCACACTGTTAACACTCATATGTAGCTTAGAATTCACCAAAAACCAGGAGATATTTTTCAGAACAATTTCTAACCATGCCTCCTCCATCTGAGTTTGTGAAGTTGATTTATGTACAAGTCTAAGAGTTTATATTTGTGCCTATTGAAGATATGGTTGGCATAGTACATGGAGTGTAGGACTTGGAGTCAGGAAGGCTTGAATTCAAATCCTACGCAGATATCAACTTAGCTGTGTGATTTTGGGCAAGTCACTTACCCTCTCAGCCCTGATGTCCTCATCTGCAAAATGAAGATAATAATAATACTTATTTTACAGGGTTGTAAGGTTCAAATGAGAAAACAAATGTAAAATATTTCATAAAAGTATATATTAAAGTTCTATATAAATACTAACTAGTGTTGTTAATTTTGATTACTTAAAATTGTTTTGGGCAAACAAAATTAACACAACTAGAATAACAAGAGAAGGGACCAATTGGGGAAAAAATGTTTTAACAAATATCTGGGATAAATGTTTGCTATCTAAGATATGTAATCAACCAATGTTAATAAATAAGAAAAAAATCCCCTAATTGATAGGTGGTCAAAGAATATAAACAATTTTAAAAAGAAGAATCACAAACCATTGCCACGTATGAAATAGTGTTCTAAATTATTAATACTATGGGAAATGTAAATCAAAACAACTCTGAGGTTTCCTCATATCCAGCAAATTGGCAAATGACAAAACAGGAGAAGATTCAGTATGGAAAGAGAGGCATGCTAATTCTGTACTGGAGGAGCTATGAATTGGTTCAACTATTCTGGAAAGCAATTTGGAAAAATATCAAAGAAAATGAATAAAATATCCCTATCCCTCTACCTATAGATATTACTGATAAATATATATCAAAGGGAAATAAATAATAAATTCCTATATATATCAAAATATTTATTACAACACTTTTTCAGTAGCAAAGAACAGGAAACAAAATAAATATTCATTGGTAGAAGAATGGCTAAACAAGTTGTGGTACACAAATCTAATGGAATATTATGGTGCTTTAAGACATGATGGCTATGATGAATTCCGTGAAGCATGGGAGGACATGTGAACTGATAGAAAGTGAAATAAGAAGAAGTAGAAAAACAATATAAACAATGACTACAATGATATAAATGGAAAGAACAACAACAAGCCAATTGAAAATGAATTCTGAAAAATTATAATAACCTGATTTTTGATTGACTTAATGACCAAAGTAGGCCCTAAAGAAAACGTGTTAGAAAGGAAATTTCAAAGCAAGGGGACTACTGGATGTGATAGTGATAAGTAGGAGTCAGCTCATACCAGCTTTATGACAGCTTATTGTTTGAAATTATTATATATACATCAGAAATTGGCAAAAACTAAAATCAGAACTTGATTTGTTATATTTTTTTATTGTCTAGACTTAAGGAAGTGATAGAAAAAACTATTTATGATACTGATTAAATCTTAAAGTGTGTCATGCATTTTCAGTGCCCCAGTTGTTAAACATTTACCAACACACTACTGGAAGTGACAGATAATATCAAAGTTTTTTGATGTGTTGGTTCTTTATTCATTATTATGAACATTGGCTCTCTGGGGAAATAAAAAGATATAGTAGGAAATGTAGGTGATATAAAAACAAAAGCTAATGATTAAATATTTATCCTAATGTTCTAACTAGTCAGTATCCTTTTGTATCCAAATCCTATCATCCATTGTGCTACCTATCCCTCCTAGTTTTATGTTAGTGTTGCTTCAGACAAACTGAGACCTGGGAAAGACCTTAGCTTAAAAAGGCCAAGGTCTCCCACTGCATCCAGGGCCATCACCAGTTGTCCTAACCTAACTTATGTCTTGGTATTGGACTGTGATGACTCTGGAGGAGAGAGTGAGGCTGAGGACTTTGCACAGCTCTGCCTCACTTAAATCCAATTCACTCGCAAGTCAATATATCACCCTCCTGCTATCATTGGTGCTCTTTGAGAATGAAGGATGAATAATGCTTTTTGTGAATGTGATAATGCATACCATCTATATGTTTATCCAAGCCACTGATAAAGATTTCACATAGCATAGTTCCCTGGCATATTCCACTGGAGATGACCTACTATGTTAGCATTGAATCATTAACACTTAATCTTTGAATTTGTCCATCTGTACTGTTCTGAATCCACCTAATGGCATTATTGGCTAGTCCATATTTATCTGTCTTCTCCACAAGAATAGGATAAATTACTTTATCTGTTTTCTTTACAAACTAAATAAACTATATTCACCATGTTCCCTTCATCTACTAGTTCAGGAATCCTGTCAAAAAAAATGAAATGACCTTGGTTTGACATGACCTGTTCTTAATGAAATTTCACTGGAACTTTGTAATTACTGCCCCCATTTCTAAGAGTTCACCAAGTGTTTCTTTAATGATCTGTTCTGGAATTTCCCCAGGAATTCAAGTCAAACTCACTAGTCCATAGTTTGCAGACTCTGTTATCTTCTCTTTTCTGAACATCAGGGCATTTGTCCTTCTGCAATCTTGTGGTAGTTATGAAGGAATAACACTTCCCCTCTGACCCTATGGTTTCCATCATTTCCATCCTAGCAACCAGTTACTTCCCCTTTAGGTGAGAATCAGCTAGGTGGTACACATAGAGTATAGGACCTGGTGTCAGGAAGATCTCAGTTCAAATTCAGCTTCAGGTATTTACTAGCTATGTGACCCCTAATGAAGTCTCATTTTCCCCATCTATAAAATGGGAATATCAAAAGCACTACATTCCAAGGTTGTGAGAATAAAATGAGAATATTTAGAAAATTACTTTTCAAATATTAAAACTTTATATTAATGTTATTTTTGTTATCAGATCCAGAATAGAATTTCCTTTTATTAGTTTCTCCACCTTTTGGATGACGAAATGAAATTATCACTAAGGCAAATCAAAAAGTAATGAGTTTATTAGTTGCTCTGCGTGTGTGTGTGTGTGTGTGTGTGTGTGTATGAGAGAGAGAGACAGAGACCGAGTGACAGAGATAGAGACAGAGAATTTCTATAGATACATTGATAAATGAAGTACCCCATAATCACTGTCCAGTTTTATCCTTGTCTCCACATCTATATCCCAAATTCCATATATATCTTTCTAGTCAAGTGGTATGTATTCCATGCCATCCAAATGTCTTCCTTCGTGATTTTCTTCTGTTTCTTGCGTGTTCTTAAATGAGCATACTATATTAATCTACAATCTCCACTTTCCCTGAACCACAAACTTTTATTACCTATTTTGTTTCTTTTATAGAAGGTATGTAAATCCAAAACCATATTCCAGTCATTGAATCTATGAGTTCAATTTTTTCTTCCTTGAATTAATATCTGTAGCTTCTGTTATATACAGCCTGAATTTTACATAAAAGTATATGGGGCCACGGACTTTACTTCTCACTCTTTTCTTATATTTTGCCTCCTATAAAATTCTGGGTATCTCAACTACTATTTCCTCTTTCTTCCTTTTATTCTTTCTTCTTTCTCTCTATTGTATCTAACTTGAGGGAAATATATTCCTTAAGTTGGATACATACATATCTGTATATGTGAATGAATATATGTATGTATTTCTTCTCCCTCCTCCATTCTTTTTACTGTAGATCTCTTTTGATTAACCTTTTCAAGGCACTGAACAAATACATTCTTAGCAGCCTTTGTTTCTTTGTTAGCTATACCCCTCTGAGCACCTCTGGTCAGGATCTTGTCATTTTTATATTTTTTTTACTACTGTCCAGAAATCCAAATCCCGTTTTCAGATGAAAACCTTTTTTTACCAACTGTTTACTTCCCAAATTAAATTCTCTTTTCTGTACCCCTTGCCTTCAATGACATAATATTTGAAAAGTGCTTAGCACAATGCCTGGAACATAGTAGGCACTTAATAAATATTAATAAATAACTCTTCCCTTCCATCTTCCTTCAAAGGGCAACAGTGAGGAAAACATAGTCTGTGTTTTCAGCCTATTAAGCTCTGTTGTCTTCAGCTTATTATTCAAGACTTAATAATTATTGAAAATGCTTTGTAGGTATCTTCAGACAGTGTAATTTATGCCCATGTGAATCATCAGAAGTTACCATCTATTTTGATAAATGTTAGAAGGTTTTTTTTTTGATGCTTCAGCTATATTTTCTGGGAAGACCACAGACCACTTTATTGTTATGTCAACATCAAATTGCTTCCTCAGTCATCCTGAAGAGGGAATCATTACTACTAGACTTCTCTTCTTCCTCTGATCTCTACTGGAGGATTTCTCACCTTATAGTTTCTGTGCTTCTACTATCTTTCTCCTCAGAAATGCTAGCCCCAATCTCTAAGCAAAAGACTTAAATCTATTTTTAAGACTTAAATCTATTTTTTAAGCTCTAATTGTACATGTGTTCTTTTTCCTCCCTTTCTCCTCTTTGTAACACTCTTCCAAACTTCAGTATCCTAACAAATGTTAAGTCTCCCCTCCTTTATGTCAATACCTTAGATATCTCATCCAGCCTTTTTCCCAATGAACTGACTTCTTTTTTCCATTCAGGACATTTCAATTTACCTAAGAATCTGGAGAATAAAGAATTTTGTCAAGTCCTTTAGCCTTCTCATCTAAGAGAGAATAGCCTATACATGGAGCAAAGGAACTCTTGGCTGAGCAGAATTACAAATATTACACTTTTGACTCAACTCTCCACAATGTTTGAGATTTTTAGACTTTTAAAAAATGTATTTGTAGGTATTCATACCTCAATACTTAGCATCTGCTTAAAACTTTTATAGCCAATTATTACCTCCTAATAATCTGACAAACTCATTCAATTTCCTTTCCCTAATCTCAACAAGGAACCCATAGCCACACCCATTCTTCTTCAGATTTGCATCAATATCCTCTTTCACCAATTTCCTCCACTCAACAAACATCTCTCTTACTTTGCTTTACCCTCGAATTATCCCACTTACCTTTCCTTACTTATTTTGTCTTCCCTTGCCAACTACCTTCTTCTCAACCCTTTTGAGACTACTTCTTCAGTTTCTATTCCCTAAACCTTCTTTGTTCTCTGTAATGATCCTTAATTCTTTTGAATTCTCTTTCATTGTTGTCGTTGATCCTTTTCCTCATTAAATTCAAAAGTGAAATGAGATTATTTTCCAAATTTTTCTCAACTTCTCTCAAATTCTGTCAATGTTCTCTTCATGAAATTCATCTTCTGACCTACTTCACTAATCTGAATCAATCCAAGTCACCTAAAATGTCCTTTGTATTCTGCTCAAGTCCTCTTTTCTCCTATTCCTTCTCCTATAACATTCCACAGAAACTATAAGCAGAAAGGTCTTTATTTTCAAGGAACAGATAACCATTCAAGGAAACAGCAAAAAGAAACCACAAAACCATATTAATGGCTATGCAAACAATACAGTCTTGAAGTTAGAAGAAGCCTGTATTTGAATCCCAGCTGATCTTAGCTATGTGATCCTGGGCAGATGCTATAACCTTTCTATTATTTGGTTTCTTTATCCATAAAAATGGCAATGTTAATACTTGTCCTGATGACCTTTAAATGGCTGTTATGAGGAGAAGGCTTTGAATAACAAAGTGTGGTGTAAATATTAACTTGTTCTTGTTACTATTGTTAAATCTAACAGAAAAAAATTCTGTACTAGGGGAAGGATGATTAAATCACATTAGGAATAAGGGAAGTAGTTCAGTGGGTTCATAGAGAGAGGATATTTGAACAATGAAAGACAATGTTGCAAAAAGAGGGAAAGGAGAAGTCCAGCTTGACTGGAAGAGATTGCAATCTTCATGAAGAAGGAGATTGTGTCAGATTTATTCTTTGTGCCTAGTGAAGCATTTTGTATATAGTAGGCACTTAACAGATATTAGTTGACATTGAAGAAGTTTTTGAAATGTGAGAGTGGAATGAAGAATGATGAAAAGATAGTCTTTAAGATTATGTTCAGTCGATAAAGAAGGACATGAAGTAATGGGGTCAATGCCATGTAAGGAAACAAGGATCTTTAGGGGGACATTTAGATGTAAATAAAAAAAAAAACTAGAAATGGTAGGCTAAAGGAAGGTAATAGAAGAAAAAGAAAGCCAGATATTAGCGGAGACATTTGGCAATAATCTTGGAAAGGAAAGATTGAACTGGCTAATGTAATTGCTCAAAAGTCAGTAATATTATGTTTTTTTCCTCTTTCATAAGCCTAGATCCATCCTAGATTTGTTATTCTCCCTTTAAAATTGAAATATTTCCTTGATGCTAATGTGTATAGTTACCTTTGGTATTTGGAAAATGGCTTATTTCTTAAATGCAAATCTGCTATTGTTTCCCTAGACAAATCTTTTTATTCATTGAATTGCCTTTCTGATTTGTACAAACTTCTTTGAACATCAGTGTAATCTTAGGCAGGAAAGAACTTTTTAGCTAGTTTACCCTCCATAGCATAGTGCCTGTTTAATAAATCATTTATTCCTTCTTCCTTCCTCCCTTCCTTCCTTCTCTCCTTCTTCCCTTCCTTCCTTCTGTCCTTCCTTCCCTCCTTCTTTCCTTCCCTCCTTTCTTCCTTCCCTCCTTCCTTCCTTCCCTCCTCCTTTCCTTCCTTCTTTCTTTCCTTTCTTCCTTCTTTCCTCTCTTCTGCCCTTTCTTCCTTCTTTCCTTCCTTCTTTCATTTATTCTTTGTGAGATTTAAAAGGTTGGAATAGCCATCAATAGCCCCCATAGGAACTAGAGTTGGTAGCAGTCTGCCTGGACCTGGCAGCACCAGCAGCAGCCAAGCCGTATGAGGAGAAAACACAACCAGCACAGTATCCAAGAAACTTGACTGACCCAACACAGAAGTTTATTGACCTATCCATCTGAGACACCACACCCTGCAATGATCCAGCCCAGCTAAACCAGGGAGTGACTAGTCAATTGCATAGGGAGTGAAGTTAATTTGGTGGGAACCACACAATGGGAGAAAAGGAATCCCAGGGTCAGGGAGCTGAGATATTCCTTGACTCCATGGGTTCCCTGCATGTGAGCCTGCCTAATTTGTACTTTAAATTTGAGACCCAGGGAACTGTACATGCAAGGGTATGTGTCCCCATTGGGGAGGATATTTTTAAAAATTTTCTGCTCTTTCTCTGTTTTTGTAATAAATATAATTTTATACAATTTAATATGGATTGACATTGGAGGGAACACACAGGAGAAGAGCTTATGAGGGATAGTGTCAGAAATACTCAGTCCTTGGAGCTACCTTATAATAGAACTCTGAGGGGAGGAGCAGTAAGGGGACTTCTAGGGGCCAGTCCAGCTCTAGGAATAGGAATGGGGAAAAGGGGAAGGTGGAGATGTGCTATAAGAATATAACCATTGGACCATATCAGATTGCATTCCTACACTACCTATTTTATCACCAACACAATTTTTAGTACCCTATAAACCAAAAACATGGAGGAGGTAAAAAAAAAATTGACTATACCATTTATAGAATTTGGAAATGTATGATTTATGTAAAGGATGCTTAATAGCATGTAAGCATCTTCTTGAAGCATTAAATGATTAATTAAGTTATTCATTAATGATATTAAGTCCCTAGTTGCACTGAGGTATGCAGTGTTTCTCTCTCCCACCATTGACTTATAAACATCGCTCCCCCTCAAAATTCTCCTAAAGAAGGACCACACATACCATCTAGTTCAGGAAATGATAGAGTAAGTTGTATTAAGTTGCATTTAGATTAAGTTCCCTTCTATGCACACTCCACCCCTACCTCCACAATTTCTTTTTGACCTACAATATTTGGTACAATGATTATTTTTCACACCTGCCTAAAGTAACATTATGCATTTGCAGACTTTGAGAGCCCCTAGAGATGTGGGTTGGTGCTCAGAATTCCCTTACATGACTTTCTGATGCTAAATGAAAATTCTTTGGGACATAGATAGATAGATCAGTAGATAGATAGATAGATAGATAGATAGATAGATAGATAGATAGATAG